>NC_080038.1:162701752-162979031 GCF_030020395.1 Manis pentadactyla | reverse complement strand
TTGGGTGTTTTGTTCTGTGCTCCTTTTAAGAGTGCTCCCATCTAGAGCAGTCCCTGTAGGATGCCCTGAAGAGGTGGTCTGTGGGAGGCAAATTCCTTCAACTTTTGCTTGGCTTGGAATTGTTTAATCCTTCCTTCATATTTAAATGATATTTGTGCTGGATTCAGTAGTCTTGGTTCGAGGCCCTTCTGTTTCATTGCATTAAGTATATCATGCCATTCTCTTCTGGCCTGTAGGGTTTCTGCTGAGAAGTCTGATGATAGCGTGATGGGTTTTCCTTTGTACTTAAACTTTTTTTTCTCTCTGGCTGCCATTAATACTTTGTCCTTGTCTTTGATCTTTGCCATTTTAATTATTATGTGTCTTGGTGTTGTCCTCTTTGGATCCATTGTCATGGGAGTTCTGTGTACCTCTGTGGTCTGAAAAGCCATTTCTTCCCCTACTTTGGGGAAGTTTTCTTCAATTATTTCTTCAAAGACACTTTCTCTCCCTTTTTCTATCTCTTCTCCTTCTGGTATTCCTATAATGCCTATATTATTCCTTTTGATTGGTCACTCAGCTCTCTTAAAATTCTTTCATTCCTGGAGATCCTTTTATCTCTCTCTGCATCAGCTTCTCTGTGTTCCTGTTCTCTTTTTTCTAGTCCATTAACGGTCTCTTGCATCTCGTCCATTCTGTTTTGAAGTCCTTCCAGAGCTTTTTTTATTTCTGTATTCTCCTTCTGTAGTTCTTGCATATTTCTCTGCAAGTCCATCAGCATGGTTACGACTTTTGTTTTGAAATCTTTTCAGGAAGACTGGCTAAATATATCTCCCCAGGTTCCTTCTCAGGGGAAGATGTAGCAGTTGCCAAAGCTGTCTGGGTTAGTCTTGTCTGAATCATGTTTTCTTGCCTTTTCATGTTGACAGGTGCTATTGACTGTCAGCTGGGAGGGCCAAACTTTTCACATGCTTCTGGCCTTTCTTTACTTGGACAACTGCGACCCCTAGTGGCTTGTGCTGAGTAATTGCGTGTAGACTGGTTCTTTGTGTCTTGCCTGGCCAGAATGGAGGAACTTCCCTTTCTGTGGGCGTTTTGCCTTAGGCAGCTTCTATGCTTTCAGAGCGCCCAGAGGGGTAATGGACGGAGGGCTGTTTGGTGGTTTACCTCTGTGAGGTGTCTCAGAGCTGCTGCCCAGGGGGTTAGTGTGCCTGGATTTCCCTGTACATTCCATCTGCTGGGCGGTGGCCTGTGTTGTTTCCGTCCAGCTGTTAAGTACCTGTCCCTTTAAGACTTTCATAAAGCCCCCGCTTTTTTTGTCACAGGTGCATCAGCTTCAGCATGTCCTCAGAGGTCTTGCTGCCCGGTCTTGCTGCCCTGTTTCCCTAGTTTCCAGAGATCCCGTGCATGCACTGTCTCTGTGCTCTGGTGTGGGTGGCTGGAGCTGTGTGTTCAGCAGTCTTGGGCTCCGTCTCCCTCCCGCTCTTCCTATTCTTCTCCCGCCGGGAGCTGGGGGGAGGTGCACTCGGGTCCCGCTGGGCTGGGGCTTCTATCTTACCCCTTTCACCAGGCACTGGGTTCTCGCTGGTGTAGTTGTAGTCTGGCTGTTGTCCTGTGTCTTCTGGTCTGTCTTTTAGGATTAGCTGTATTTGTTGTATTTTCAGAAATATATATGTTATTGGGAGGAGATTCCCAATGTCCTACTCATGCTGCCATGTTGCCTCCACGCTGCAGTTTTATTTTCTGTAGCTCCCTGAGCATGCTCCTGATTTTATTTTGAGATCTCTTTCTCAGGAAGATTGATTTGAGTGTAGTTACCAGGTTCCTTTGAAGGTTCATCTTTGTAGGTGGCACCCTCTAGCTCCCAGAAGCTTTACTCTCTGGAGATGCTCAGCCCTTGGGGGTATGGCAGGCGTCCCAGGGGTGTGGTGCCAGTGCCCAACCCGCCGGAATGAAAGAGGACTTTCCTGCTTCCCGGCCACAGTGCCTGTCTCCACTCCCAGGGCCAGTTTGTGGAGCAGGCAGGGAGAAGCTGCCATAGGTGGGGCGGCCGTTTTGCAGGCTGGTCCCGGCAGGGACGCAGGCCGTGTACCAGTCACATGACGGTAAGGGGCCTCAGAACTGAAAGTCCAGCCAGGGGGATGGAGTGCCTGGAGCTCCTGAAAGCTCACCCACCTGCCGGGCTGAGTGCACCCAGGCAGTTTGGTGCAACTGTCCTTTATCCTGAGTGGCAAGCCCTGTGGAAGCTTTGCCCCTTTAGAAGTTCTCTTGCTGTTAGGAAGTCTCACAGACTGTCCGCCTTTCTTTTGTCCCACATCGGCTGGATGTGGATCCCTGTGTTGTCCCACAAGTGGCTGGAAACTCGTCTCTCGAAGTCTCCTGCCTGTCTTTGCATTCCAACCCCACTGGTCCTCCAGAGAGCAGCACGTTTATGGTAGGTTCGTGCTTCCAGAGCACATATCCAGGACTGTATGTCACACTTCTCCTTGAGGTGACAGCCTGGCGCAGCAGCTTTCTTCCCTGCTGCTCTTCCAGGATTTGGTGTAGTTGTTCTCTTTCCATATGGTATGTATGTATGTGGTTTTCGTTTTGGTAGGAGGATTCTGCCTCCCCTCTCACGTGAGCCGCCATCTTTAAACCCATCAGCACATCTTTTTTTTTTTTTGCAGTTTCACTTGTCTAGGGTACCTGTCACCACCCCCTCAATTTGTAGTAGGTCTTCGCCCTTTGATCTCAAGTGAGTCTCCTGTAATGGAGCACGTAGGTCGTCTTGTGTTTCCATCCCTTCTTTTATCCCTGGGTCTTTTGATTGGAGCACTCAGAGCCTGTCCTTTTATTCTGACAATTGAGTGCTGTGTACTTATTACACTTAAATATTTTTTTTGTTATCATTAATCTACAATCACACAAAGAACATTATGATCACCAAGTACACCAAGTCCCCCTCAAAAACCCCGTTAGAGTCGCTGTCCATCAGCGTAGCTGAATGCTGTTGACCCCTTCACCATGTCCCCCACCACACACCCCGTTAGAGTTGCTGACCATCAGCGTGTAGTAAGATGTTGTGTAATCTCTACTTTTCTTCTCTGTGTTGTACAGCCCTCCCCATGCTCCCATCACGCCATACATTTTACATGCTTATCCTAATGCCCCATTCATTTCTCCCCGCCCTTATCCCTCACTTCCCACCCACCCTGCCCAGTCCCTTCCCCTTTGGTAACTGTTAGTAAACTCTCGGGTTCTGTGAGTCTGCTGCTGTTTTTTTCCTTCAGTGTTTCTTTGTTGTTATACTCCACACATGATTGAAATCATTTGGTACTTGTCTTTCTCTGCCTGGCCTATTTCACTGAGCATAATACCCTCTAGCTCCATCCACGTTGTTGCAAATGGTAGGATTTGTTTTCTTCTTACTGCTGCTTACTGCACTTTTTAAACTGGATTTCTGTCTTCTCTTTGGTCTGTAGTTTCGCTCTGTGCTTTCACCATTGCTCTCCTTGTTATGAACAATAGCTTTGTGTTAATCGACATGTACCTATATCTATCTATCCATCTTTCTGTCTATCTATCTACGTATATAACTGTCTATCAATCATTCAATCATCTTTTTGTATGCCCATCTTACCTTGTGTACAGAAGAGTTAACAACATAGATTATGTCACTTCCCTACATTATGCTTCCAAAAATCTTGCAAGGTAACTAGGCCATAGGGAGAGCACGGGGTTCACCAAGACACTTGCCGGTCAAGTCAGCCGCGTGTACATACAAAACCAGTAAATGGTGGTACAGAGACTTGAGCCTGTGTCTCTGTACTCTTTATCTTCTTCTCACGTGCTGACTGTATTTAGACACATTCATTGACTAAGTGCTCCCTGAAGACCCCAAGTAATTTTCCTCTGGGCCTCTTGTACACAGAAAGTAAACTTGGTGCTTTGCTCACCACCATCTTTGAGGGACATCAGCGTGATTATCGCTGATAGGAGGGAGGGACAAATAAAAAGGAACACCAATTTGTAAACAGGTGCAGTTGGGATCAAAGAATGGGTTGTGGAGTGACTTGTTTATTTGAGTGTCCAAACTTCCCTCTTTATCTGGTTATTACTTCTTTACATTCGTGAACGTCATTAAACCCACTGATTTCAAAGGCCCAGATGCATATTATTACAGCAATTCAGTTGTTGAGGTGAGAGAAAATGAGGAGGATGTTCCTGCACCACTAAATCTATGGCTGGGCACTGCTGAAACCAAACAAAAAGACTTCATGCTGGCCAGATAGGGCTATTTCCTACTGACTGACTCTGGGAACTCAAACAGAATCCATTTGTTTTACTGTTTGTTTTTCACTTTCACTGTGTAGGGTACCAGTCCCCACCCCTTTGGCTTGTATTTTGTCTGTGTCCTTGGATCTCAAGTGAGTCTCCTGCAAGGGAGCACATAGCTGGTGTTTTCTTTGGAGCACTCAAAGCCTGTCCTTTCATTCTGATGATTTAGAGCAGTGCCCTTATTGCAATTTAAAAAAGTTTTTTTGTTATCATTAATGTACAATCACGTGAAGAACAGTATGTTTACGCTCCTCCCAACTTTACCAATTCCCCACCAAAAACCTCTTACAGATTCTCTCCTTCAGCATAGTTGTATGCTGTAGACCCTTTCAACATGTCCCCCCACACACACCCTGTAACAGTCGCTTTCCATCAGCGTTTAGTAAGATGCTGTAGAATCTCTACTTGTCTTCTCTGTATTGTACAGCCCTCCCCATACCCCCTGAGCTCTCACATTATACATGCTAAACGTAATGTCCCCTTTCTTTCTCCCCACCCTTATCCCTCCCTTTCCACCCACAATGTCCAGTCCCTTTCTCTTTGGTAACTGTTAGTCCGCTCTCTGGTTCTGTGAGTCTGCTGCTGTTTTTTTCCTTCAGTTTTTCTTTGTTGTTATACTCCACACATGAGTGAAATCATTTGGTACTTGTCTTACTCCACCTGGCCTATTTCACTGAGCATACTACCATCTTGCTCCATCCGCATCAATACTAATGGTAGGATTTATTTTCTTCTTATGGCTGCTTACTGTCTTTTTAAACTAGATTTCATTTTCGTTTTTGTCTGTAGTTTCGCTATGTGCTTTCACCATTGATATCCCGGTTATGAGCAATAACTTTGTGTTAATCGATATGTATCGGAATCTATCTATCTGTCTGACTGTCTCTCTCTCTATTTATCAATCTATCTATCTATCCTTCTATCTTTCTATCTATCTATTTATCTTCCTTTCATCTATCTATCACGTCTATCATCTATCTATCATCTGTCATCTATCTATCTATCTATGAATCACTCATCTTTTTGTCCTCCCATTTATACTTATGTACAGAACAGTCAACAACATCGCCTATGTCACTTCCCTATATTATGTTTCCAAAAATCTTGCAAAGTAACTAGGCCATAGGGAGAGCACTAGGTTCACTGAGACACTTGCAGGTCGAGTCAGCCGAGTGTGCTTACAAAACCAGTAAATTGTGGTGCAGGAACTTGAACCCGTATCTCTGTACTCTCTCCTCTTTTACCTCCTTCTCGCTTGCTGACTGTATTTAGCCACATTCATTGACTAAGTGCTCCTTGAAGACCACAAGTATCCTTCTTCTGGGCCTGTTGTAGACAGAAAAGTAAACGTGGTACTTTGCTTACCAACGTGTTTGAGGAACATCGGTGTGATCACTGCTGATAGGAGGAGGGAAAAATAAAAATGAACACCAACTTCTAGACAGAAGCAGTTGGGAGCAAAGAGTGTTCTGAGGAGTGACGTGTTTATTTGAGTGTCTAAACTTCCCTCTGTATGTGGTTATTACATCTTTACATTCGTGAACATCATAAAACCCTCTGATTTCAAAGGCCCAGACGCATATTATTACAGCAATTCAGTTTTTGAGGTGAGAGAAAATGGGAAGGATGTTGCTTCACCACTAAATTTATGGCTGGGCACTGCTGAAACAAAGCAAAAAGAATTCACGTTGGCCAGATAGGGCTATTTTCTACTGACTGTCTCCGGTGACTCAAACAGAATCCATTGGTTTGTTTGTTTGTTTCTCAGTTTCACTTGTGAAGGGTACCTGTCCCCGCTTCTTCAGCTTTTAGTTTGTCTGTGTCCTTGGATCTTAAGTGAGTCTCCTGTAAGGGAGCACATAGATGGTCTTGAGTGAAAGATAGCTTTGTTTAGTATGATGCTTTCTTATCTATCTTCCTACCTATCTCTTTAACTATCTATATAATCTATCTACCTATCTATCTATCTGTCATCTATCTATCTATGATCTATCATCTACCTACTATCATCTGTGTATCTATCTGATTAATCTATCATCTATATATATGTATATCAATCCAATCCGTATATCAATCATCTGTCTATCAGTTTTCTCACTTTTGTCAACGTTCTTTCACTAGGTGCACTTTGATTCCTCTATGTCCTTCTCAGTCTCAATTCCTTGTGTTTGTTTATGTGAGTTAGCTGTGTGTTTGTGACTTGAGAGGATTGGCCTTGGGTGGGAACTTCTCCTGCGTAGGTGGCACGAGACTCCTGGGTGTGGATGGTGTGGTTGGCGGGCTGCACTCTTCAACCTGTGCAAGACAGGGCACTCCGGCTGCTCTGCCTGTGCCATTCCTGCTGTGGCGGCTGCGTGAGCTGCCGAGCATATCCGATGCCCCACGCAGGGATCACAATGGCTGGCCTGCGTGTTCCAGGGCATGTGCATGCCCAGTAGTAGGTCTTCATTCCTGTGCACCGATGTCACCTCGGAGGCCCTGCTTGGTGACCCATCTCCAGAGAGCATGCGTGTAGTCACCGTTTAAGTGAACTGCCTATTGGTGACATGCAGGGCTCCTGTGGGCTTGTGGCCCATGGGCTTGCTGAGGTGGCAGGCCAGCTAGCTTGTGGGGAAACTGCTCCCCTCTGCTGTCAAGGTGGAGGTAGAGTTTCAGTGCATTTAGGCATTTAGATGTGAGTGAGGTCTATCTGAAATGAAATAGTAGCGTTGAGAGCTATGTTTCTGTTCATATGAAAAGGGAACTGAGTATAAAGTGTTGGGTGACGGTGGCAGGAATTCTAGGAATGTTTATGTCCCCGCACTTATTTAATTTCTGCTAAGGGAGGTGATTCTGAAGTAACTTTTTACTAACGGATGAAGGTGATGTATAAGGTCATCCCACGTCAGCCATAGTGAGATGAAGTGGTGTAGTAGAATTAAATCCTGTACACCTTGGCCTGATGCATAGGAGACACACCGAGTGTGGTCTTTGCTGCTCTCCTCTTCTCGCTATTTACCTTAACTAACTTGACGGTTCAGAGTGGTCCCAGCAACATTTCCAGCAAGATCTTTCTAAAATCGCATAGAAACACTTGGCAAAGATATCCCCAGAGTCTAGTGGAAAAATTTTATTCTTTCTGGTCATAGTTTGCAAGATGTTTTCCCTATTCTGCGTTCTTTTGTTACTTTTGAAAATCCTGTTATAGTACACCTATAGGGGCAGTGGTGTACACACACACAAGCACACTCACAGACACATATACACGGCTGAGAGTTAACGGAGACCCAAGTTATTGGAAACTGCAGCCCACACTTTAAAAAAGAAACGTGCATAAGTTGTGCACCTGGTGTTCCCCCCAAACGGAGCAGACTTCAAAGTGCTGACGTGGTTAAACACAGATAACTATGCAGGCACCTAAGCACAGATATCTATGCATAGGCTCTCTCCATCCATCATCTCATTGCATCTCTGTTTACCTACATATCTATGTTAGTCTACTCAAGCTGATAACCAGAGTGTCATTGAGTGGGGGCTTAATCGATAGACACTGATTTCTCGCAATTCTGTAAGCAGAAGTCCTAGATCAAGTCAGGTTCAGTTCCTGGTGAGGTCCCTTCTTCTGGCTTGCATATGGCTGCATCCCTGCTGTGTCCTCACAGGGTCGAGGGAGAAAGCTCTGTCCTCTGTTCCTCTAAATAGGACTGATTGCATAATGGCAGCTCCACCCACACCCTCATGATATCTTCCAAACCTAATTACCTCCAAAGGCCTCACCTCCCAATACCATGACAGTGGGGGTTAGGGCTTCAACCCTGACTGAGTTCAAATATGAACTTGTGTGTGTGTGTGTGTTTGTGTGTGTGTGGTGGCAGTGGGGTGTTAGGCGGAGCGAAAGATGGTGAGGTGAGGGCCCATAAATTCAGTTCATAACTCTGTATCTATATATCATCTATTTGTCTAATCTAACCTACCTATATCATCTATCCTATCTAGTCTATCATCTGTCATCTTTATATATCTTATCTATCTGTCATCTCTGTCTATCTATTCTTCTAATCTATGAATATCTAACATCTATCTAATGTATCTATTTCCAATCAATCTATCTCATGTCATCTGTCTGTCATCTACCTTTCGTCATCATTTTGTCTACCCATCTATCCTTATGTACAGAACAGTGTAAGATAAATTCTAGCTGAAATAAGAAGGTGAAGAGAGGCAACAAAGGGCCCGGTAGTTTATTTGAACGCAAATACCTGGGCAAGATTTCCCCAGTCTATAGCAATTAAGGCTGGGGAGTTCACACATAAGTAGACAGGCAGCGAGATTTTAAAGAAGGTAGGGGGAGGCAGAGCTAAAGATTTACAGCAGCATGAGGATTTGCTAGCCCAAAGCATATTTTTCAGGTTGGGAGGGGGCAACTGCCAAGAACTTGGGCACATAATCAGTGTCCCATGTGGGAGGAGGCAGCAGCCGGAGACATTGGCACATCATCAGTGTCCGATGTGCTTGCTCCTCCCATCAGTAACCCAAGCCTTACACACAGTTAAGAACATGGCTATCTATTATGGCTATCTATCTATCTATCTATCTATCTATCTATCTATCTATCTATCCATCTATCTATTATCTATCTATTCGATCTATCTATACCTATCATCTATCCTATCTAATCTGTCATCTGTCTATCTGTCCTATCTATCAATATCTTTTTTTCTACCCATCTATCCATATGCACAGAACAGTTCACAAGATGGTTTATATGTCATTTCCCTACTTATGTTTCCAAAAGCCTGCAAGGTAACTAGGACTTAGAGACAGACAGCACTGGGTTCACTGAGACATTTGCACATCGTATCAACAGCATGTGACTACAAAACTAGTAAATGGTGGTGCAGGGACTTCAACCCATATCTCTGTCCCCGGTCTTCTTTTCCCACCTTTTTGACAGTATTCTAGCCGCATTTGTTGACTGACTGCTCCCTGAAGACCACAAGCATCCTTCCTCTTGACTTTTTCAGTAATTTATCCCATTGTATGGAATGCTTTACGCTCAGATACCTGCTTCTGTCACCTCCTTCTAGACTGTTCAAGTCCCACCTCCCTGGTGAGGCTTACCCTGTCCACTGTTTGTTTTGAAAGCCCTGCTTCTCTCTGCCTGTAATCTCAGTCCTCCATATCCTGCTTTTTATTCTTCATAGAGTTTGTTACTGGCTTAGCTACCAGAGAACTTACAGATGTTTATAGTCTCTTTCCTCCCCTCCAACTAGAACGTGGTCTTCACAGGTTAATAATTCTGCATGTATTAAGTCTGGTGGAGACCCTGCAGACTCTAGGATCAGCGAGAAGTGGGCACAGTTGTAACTCAAAGTGGTTTGACATGTTAGCAGTATAGGTTAGAGTCAGGCCAGGCAGTTATTAAGGAGGGCCTTTTCTGATATTACTAAGCTACTTGATAAATTCTAAGCTTAAAATTTCAATTATCACACAGCAGTGAGAAACATTTCCTTCTGTCATTCCTCCAGCCTCGAGGACCTGGATGCCAAATCCAATCTCTTAATGGGAAGTGGGAATGTGTGAGGAAGATCGGCCAAAGTCTTAAGTTACACAAGGCACACACATACAGAATTAAGCATGTTTAAAAACCAAAATGATAAGAGTGGTTTCCTGTGTCACAGCCAGGATTCCCTAGCCTCCAGTGATCTCAGAGCAGTGAGAGAGGAGAGGGAAAGGGCCACATAAGCCAACCGGGTCTCCTTCCTCTGGGCTTGCCTCTCCCTGGGTTGTCATCCATTAAACGCTCAGCACGCAGACCTCACGGTGAGCACGCACAGTCATAAAACGCGGCTACTTCCACATCCCAGTCACTGGGGCATGGAACATGTTGCATATTTAAGTGTGGCTCAGAACATTATCACTCATGTATGTATGTTCTTCCACTGTCCCCGGGTCAAAGAGTAAACAGAGCAGAGGCATACTAGCAAGAGCAGGGTTTAGTGTGAGTATATAATATACACACATATTGTGGGAAAGATTTTGTTAAATAAATAGGAGGACATAGGACTTGTCTGGAGCCAGGGGAGATCTGTAGGTGCCATTGTCAAGGTCTGTGGCGTGTCCACCGGGTCAGAGGCCGATTTAGGGGTAGGGCCGAGTTATTCGGCTGTGCCTCAAATGGCATCATATGGGTCCAGGTCTGACCGTATGATGACCGCCCACGTGGTGTTTTTCTCAGGTGCAAAGGAGGACAGCGGTAGTGATGCCCATGGCCTAGTGTGGGTCCCGGTGGGGACCAGAAGATGACGGCTAGTGATGGTGGCATCGTGTCCATTGGCTTGTATAGAGAGATTGAGTGAGCTTTCGTGACAGCATTTGTGCTGCCCACTGCGTCATCTGGGGCACGGGGGATAGAGTAGGTGCCTTTCCCCATGGTAGTGGAATGCCATTGGGTCCTAGTCCGACTTGCAGGTAGGACCGAGGCCATCGTCTGTGCCTCCCACAGCACCCTGTGGGTCCAGGGGAGCCGGGAGGATGACACCCCATCCTGTGGGTGTCTGAGGTGCGCAGGACGATGGCGGTGCAGCTACCCACGGAATCGTGTGGGGCTGGGGGGTGACCGGAAGATGACAGCCATTGAGGGAGGTGTTGTGTCACATCGGCTCATCCTGAGCATTATTGTCAGCGTTCGGGCAGGCGCTTGTGCTCCCTTGTGCTTTGTCTGGGACCGGAGGGCAGTTGTATGTGCCTTTCCTGAGGGCAGTGGAGTGCCCATCCGGTCCGAGGCTGACTTACAGGTAGGGCCGAGGTAGTTTTCTGTGCTTCCCATGGCATCATATGGGGCCAGGGGAGTCCAGACGATGACCGCTCATGCGGTAGTTGTCTAAGGTGCACAGGTGGCCGGAGGTTTTTCTTCCTGCGGTCCCTTGCAGAGCCGTTGCCAACGGAGGATGACGGCTATCGAGGGTGTTGTCGTGTGAATGTGCTTACCTTGACCGTCATTGCCGGCCTTTGGGCCGAAGGTGGAGCTGCCCACGGCCTCATGTGTGGTCAGGGGCTAATGGAAGATGACGGCCATCGAGGATGGTATCATGTCCATCGGCTCGTTTTGAGCATCAGCCTTCAGAATGGCGCCTGTGTAGCCCACGGACTTGTCCAGGGCCAGGGGGCAGTTGTAGGTGCCTCTCCCGAAAGCGGTGGCTTGCAGATTGGGTCATCGTCTGCCTTGCGGGGAGAGCCGAGGCCATCATCTGTGCCTCCCACGGCATCGTATGGGGCCAGGGAAGACCAGATGAAGACTGCCCACGTGGTGGTCGTCTGAGGCCCACAGGAGGCCGGCGGTGGTGCCGCCCATGGTCTCGTGCGGTGCCTAAGGGAACCGGAAGACGATGGCTAGCGGTGGTGTAGTCGTGTCTATCGGCTTGTCCAGAGCATCAGAGCCAGCCATCGGGCCGGTGCTTGTGCTGCAAAAGGCCTGGTCTTTTGACTGACTCTGTATGGCGGTTTTGCAGAGATAGGACACCTCGAGGCTGGCTGGTAGTGGTTCCCATGTGCCCTGGAGAGGAGGAGCTCGTCTGGGTGGTCTCTCTCCAGCCGTCTGCTGGGATCCTAGGATAGTCAAGAGGCTCAGGACTGCTCCAAGTGGTAGTGGGATCTCTGCAGGTTAAAGTGGGAAAAGCCAGCTGCTAAAGGCACAGAATCCCGGTGGAACAGCCTGTGACACGGGCAACGGGCATGTGCATGGTTCTCCCTGGCAGGACGGATAGGGAGCAGCTCCCCGAGGACCGGAAGTATCGGCGGGCAAAGAAGGTGGGGCTGGGGAGGTGGCCGGCGGGGTGGGGTACGATCCTAAGGAAGGAGGAAACTGTCCACACGGAAAAACGGTTTGTGGTGTGTGCCAAACGATCTGAAGAAAGGGTCTGAATCTAGGGAGAGGGTCACCTTTGCCACTAACTCTTTCTCAGGCCAAGCACGCACTGAGCTGCCCAGGTAAGGCGAGCCTGGTATGTATGTCAGCCAGGGGATGCATTACAAAGAGCCCTGGGCCGCTGTGATGTCACCCAGGGGCTGCTGCACAACGCCCCCATTGCCTTAAGCACACTGGCCACACCCAGAGGAGACACTGGGCCAAAGCCACGGTGCGTCCCCAAGGCGAACCCCAGAAGAATCCCTAGCCCCCGGAATTTCCCGCTGAGGGAAGTGCAGGTGTTCGGACCAACGAGGCCACCATGTGGACAGTCGAGGGCTGCAGTGCCCGTGTCTGTCAGAACTCAGCCTGCCCGGTTGCCAGCTCTGCATGGGCTCAGCACCCGGGGTGTTGCGGGCGGCAAGCTCCTTGCCTCCACCACTCCCCCTTGCTCGCGGTGACCATGTCCTGAACACAGCCCGGCATGGAGCCACCAAGAGGCTGCCCGGGGCGCGGCCCACCCTTTCCCGGGCCTTCCCTGCTTCTCTGGCACAACTGGAGCCAGGCAAGCCTTCTCGGCCATGGCCAGCCATGTGGCTGACTTCTGAGGAAGGAGCAGACTCCATAACTTGCCTTTCTAGCTAGCGGGCAGGTTCTTTCCTTGCTTCTCACAGAAAGCGTAGGTCGGGGACCAACGGGTCTCAGCATAGACACATCCCGCATTCTGACTGGGCCTGGCCGCCCAGATTTTCTATCTGATCTAGTTTTGGGGGCCTGTGTCTCATACGTAAATAACACAACACAGAAAACTGGGAAACACTTTTATTTTTAAAATACTTCTCCTTTTGACTCTTGGTCTTGATGGCATCGTTCTTCTTGCCCGTCAGCCAAGCTGGAAGTTTGTGGGGCAACCTTGCCTCCTCTCAGTAGTCAGCCTGTCCATTTCCGATCCTGACTGTTCATCCTTTATGTTATAACCTATGAAGCTCGTGTCCCGTGCCAGTAATCCTGCTTCTTGTTCTCAGGTCTTTCCTTTTGGACCTAAGCCCTGCTTGCTCACTGCTTCTCTGTGGAAGCACTGACGTTGTTACAGAATAAAATGTGAAATTCTCCAGCCCCAACTCAGGGTCAGGTCTTCACATTGTCTACATTTCCATCCCTATGAGCCAACATCCCTGCTCCTTGAAAAGATCCTGTCTCGTGTCTTTTTGCCTCTGAATTATTTCCTCTGGGGGTTTCCACCTCTTGCCTCTGGTTTTTAAGACATTTCACCCCAGCAGAAGAACATGGATCTTTGAAGACCCACCTCTCTATTCAAATCCTCTTGGAGGCTTCCCGTGCACTCTCACTTGCGTGCCCTCCTCTCCATTCTCCGTCCTTGGTGAGAACCTCCCTTATCAAATGTGAGTGTGTCAGCTCGTGCACATCACTTCTCGGGTCACGGGATCTGTTGAACAGTGGTGACAGTGAATGACTGTACTCAGCTTCAAAGCTCAGCTGCCCGTTCAGTTGTACCTGGTGCTGATCGCACGCCCACCAACCGTTCGTTATGTTCCAAACCATGCGGAACATAAATGTGGGTGAGATGCCACTGATGATCCCTCAGTCCCCACTGTGTATGCCTCTGGGTGCTTAGGGAGAGGCTCGGCGAGCCAAGCCCACGAACTTATCTTT
This sequence comes from Manis pentadactyla, assembly GCF_030020395.1. Taxonomy (NCBI): domain Eukaryota; kingdom Metazoa; phylum Chordata; class Mammalia; order Pholidota; family Manidae; genus Manis; species Manis pentadactyla. Next base: position 162,965,173 of record NC_080038.1, on the reverse strand, counting down.
AACGGCGATGAGCGCAGAGCGTGTGGGGCAGGCCCCAGCTACTGCTACTGCTGCTGCTGCTGTGAAAACTCCTCTCTCTGGCCCAGTGGGGTAAGATTCCAGATCTCTTCTTGTTCTTTGCCTGTGCTTTCTCCGTAGTGGTGTAGTTTTGTTGTATGGGGGCGGCTCCTTTCGCGTCTCTGATGGAATTAAGTAAAGGTCTCGGAAGTCCCTTGTGTCAGTTTTCATTGTACAGTACCATCTTGTATTTCTACGTCTTTGGGTTTTCTCCCACTGCTACTGCTTTTCCTCTGGGAGGACCTGTACCACAGGCCTGTATTAGACAGAAGAGTAAACTTGGTGCTTTCCTCACCACCATGTTTGAGGGACATCGGCGTCACTGCTGATAGGAGGAGGGACAGGTAAAAAGGAACACCGAGTTCTAGATGGGACCAGTTGGGAGCAAAGAGTGTGTTGTGGAGTGATGTGTTCGGTTGAGCATCCAAACTTCCCTCGGTATCTGGTTATTGCTTCTTTACATTCGTAAACATCATAAAATCCACTGATTTCAAAAGCCCAGATGCATATTATTACAGCAATTCAGTTGTTGAGGTGAGAAAAAATGAGAAGGGCATTGCTATACCACTGAATCTATGCCTGGGCACGGCCAAAACCAAACAGAAAGCATCCACGGTGGCAGGAAGGGATATTTTCTCCTGTCTCTTTCTCTGGGCAGTCAAACAGAATCACTTTTTTTGTTGTTGTTGTCAGTAATGTACAATTACATGAGCAACATTATGGTTACTAGTCTCCCTCTGCCTCCCCCTCCCCCCCATTATCAAGTCCACTCTCCGCACATCATTACAGTCGCTGTCCATCAATGTAGTAAGATGCTATGGAATCACTACCTGTTTTCTGTGTGTTATACTGCAATCCCCGTGGCCCTACACCCCCTACATTACGTGGGCAGTTCGTAATGCCCCCTTTACCCCCTTATCCCTCCCATCCCACCCATCCTCCCATGTCCCTTTCCCTTTGGTACCTGTTAGTCCATTCTTGGGTTCTGTGAGTCTGCTGCTATTTTGTTCCTTCCCGTTTTCCTTTGTTCACATACCTCACAGAGGAGTGAAATCCTTGGATACTTTTCTTTCTCCACCTGGCTTATTTCACTGAGCATAACACTCTCTAGCTCTGTCTGTGTTGTTGCAAATGGTGGTAGGATTTGTTTTCTTCTTATGGCTGAATAATATTCCATAGTGTGTATGTACCACCTCTTCTTTATCCATTCATTTCCGGATGGACACTTAGGTTGCATCCATTTCTTGGCTATTGTAAGAGTGCTGTGATCAACATAGGGGTGCATCTGTCTCTTTCAAACTGGGCTCCTGCAATCTTAGGATAAATTCCTAGGAAAGGATTTCCTTTGTCAAATGGTATTTCTGTTCTTTGGTTTTTTGTTGAATCTCCATACTGCTTTCCACAATGGTTGAGCTGACGGACATTCCCACCAGCAGTGCAGGAGGGTTCCCCTTCCTCCACACCTTTGCCGACATCTGCTGTTTTCTGTATTTTGTTTGGTGGCCATCCTAACTGGTGTTAGGTGATACCCCATTGTGGTTTTAATGTGTATTTCTCTGATGGTTAGCGATGTGGAACGTCTTTTCATGTGCCTGTCGGCCACCTGAAATTGCTTCTGTGGAGAAGTGTCTGTTCAGATCCTCTGCCCATTTTGTAATTGGATTCATTTTCTTTTTGTGTGTTGGGGTTCTTGAGCTCTTGATACATATTTTGGATGGCAACACCTTATCAAATATGTCATCAGTGTGTATATTCTCCCATACTGAAGGATGTCTTTTGATTCTACTAATGGTGGTCAAACAGAATCTTACTGAACCCAACACCACTTCATTCCAGCTCTGAGTAATTTTATTTTCTTTCCAGAACACCAACCAGCCGAGAAAACTGGAACAAAGTGGAGAAGCTCTGATGCAGGAACATGTAGCGTAAAACTGAGAGGTGAGGTGTTGTGGAGAATCGTTGGTTGTATCTTTCCATGTGCTGCTTTCAAATGTCATAGGGAAAACAGATTGCCAAGGAGATGAAGCCCGGGGTGTTGACATCACCTGTTATCGGTAGAGCCACGTAGCCTCTAGCCATTGATTTGAAAGCTACCATGCGGCATTGTAGCCTTTCCTGCAGAGTTATATGGGCGACATCCCCCGTTTGCAGTTCAGTCAGTGCGCGTGTGGGATTGTCCTGGCACCGGAAGTGGTGGACCCGAGAGCTGTGCCATTCCTGCTGGTCTGTCGCAGCACCTCTCTTGGAACAGGGCCTCAGCAGCGCTCACAGGAGAGCGAGAGTGAGAGAGAATTGCGCTCAAGAAACAGGGACAGTTTTATTTACTGTAGGTCCCTAAGCATGCTCCTGATGTTTATTTTGAGATCTCTTTTTCAGGAAGATTGATTGGAGTCCAGTTACCAGGTTCATTTGAAGGTTCATATTTGTAGGTGGTGTCCTCTAGCTCCCAGAAGCTTTAATCTCTGGAGATGCTCAGCCCTTGGGGTGTTGTCCAGGTCACAGGGGAGCGGTGCCAGTGCCCACACCCATCAGGAGGAAAGAGGTCTTTCCTGCTTCCCTGCCGCAGTGCCGGTCTCCACTGCCAGTGCCAGTTTGCTGAGCATGCAGGGAGAAGTTGCCATAGCTGAGGTCAGCCGTTTTGCAGGTCGGTCCCAGTGGGGAGGCAGGCCGTGTACCAGTCACAGCACAGTAAGGGGCCTCAGAGCTGCTAGGACAGTCAGGGGGATGGAGCGCCCATAGCTCCTGAAAGCTCCCCTGCCTTCCGTGCACAGTGTATTGTGGCCAGATAGGGATATTTTCTACTGACTGTCTCTGGGGACTCAAACAGAATCGATTTGTTTATTTGTTTTTCTGTTTCAGTTGTGTAGGTTACCTGTCCCCACCCCTTCGGTTTGTAGTTTGTCTGTGCCTTTGGATCTCAAGTGATTCTCCTGTAAGGGAGCACATAGGTGGTCTTGAGTTTTCATCCCTTCTTTTAACCCTGTATGTTTTGTTTGGAATACGCAAAGCCTGTCCTTTTATTCTGATGATTCAGCGCTGTGCCCTTATTGCACTTAATAAATTTCTTTTCTTATCATTAATCTACAATCATGTGAAGAACATTATGTTTACTAGGCTCCCCCCTTCACAAAGCCCGACAAAAAACCTCTTACAGTCTCTGTCCATCAGCATAGTTCTTTGCTCTAGACCCCTTCACCATGTCCCTCCCCACACACCCCATTACAGTCGCTGTCCATCAGCGTGTAGTAAGATGCTGTACAATGTCTACTTGTCTTTGTGTTGTACAGCTGTCCCTTTGCCCCCCGACCCCACGCATTTTACGTGCTAATTCTAGTATCCCCTTTCATTCTCCCCGACCTTATCCCTCCCTACCCACCCACCCTGCCCAGTCCCTTTCCCTTTGGTAACTGTTCGTCCACTATCGGGTTCTGTAAGTCTGCTGCTGTTTTTTTTCCTTCAGTTTTTCTTTGTTGTTATACTCCAGAGATGAGTGAAATCATTTGGTACTTGTCTTTCTCTGCCTGGCCTATATCACTGAGCATACTACCATCTAGCTCCATGCACGTCATTGCAAATGGTAGGATTTGTTTTCTTCTTATGGCTGCTTACTGCACTTCTTAAACTGGATTTCATTCTTCCTTTTTGTTTGTAGTATAACTATGTGCTTTCACAATTGAACACCTGGTTATGAGTAGTAGCTTCTTGTTAATCAATATGTATCTGTATCTATTTAACTATCTGTCTGTCTGTCTGTCTATCTATCTATCCTACTATCTGTCTATCTATCCTTCTATCTTTCTATCTATCTAAGTATCTATCTATCTACCTATCTATCTGTCTATCTATCCATCTTCCTATCATCTGTCTATCATGTCTATCACCTATCTCTCTATGTATCTATCTATCTGTCATCTATCTATCTATCTATCTATCTATGAATCAATCATCTTTCTGTCTGCCTATCTTGTCTTATGTACAGAACATATAACAACATGGCCTACGTCACTTCCCTAAATTATGGTTACAAAAATCTTGTGAAGTGACTAGGCCATAGTTAGATTACTGGGTTCTCAGACACTTGCAGGTCGAATCAGCTACGTGTGCTTACAAAACCAGTAAATGAGTAAATGGTGGTGCATGGACTTGAACCTGTATCTCTGTCCTCTGTCCTCTTTTACCTCCTTCTCGCTTGCTGAGTGTAATTAGCCACATTCATTAACTAATTCCTCCCTGAAGGCCACAAGTATCCTGCCTCTGGGCCTGTTGTAGACAGAAAAGAATACTTAGTGCTTTTAGCACCACCAAGTTTGAGGGACATTTGTGTGATCACCGCTGATAGTAGGAGAGACATAAAAAGGAACACTTATTTCTGGACAAGAGCAGTTGGGAACAAAGTGTGTGTTGTGGAGTGACATGTTTATTTGAGTGCCCAAACTTCCGTCTTTAGGTGGTTATTACTATTTTACATAAATGAACATCATAAAATGCACTGATTTCAAAAGCCCAGACGCATATTATTACAGCAATTTAGTTATTGAGGTTAGAAAAAATGAGAAGGTTATTGCTGTACCACTAAATCTATGGTTGGGCAACTCTGAAACCAAACAAAAAGAATTCATTGTGACTAGATAGGGCTATTTTGTACTGACTGTCTCTTGGGATTCAATCAGAATCCATTTGTGTGTTTGTTTGTTTCTCAGTTTAACTTGTGTAGGGTACCTGTCCCCGCCCCTTCGGCAAATTTCCCTCGGTATCTGGTTATTGCTTCTTTACATTCGTAAACATCATAAAATCCGCTTATTTCAAAAGCCCAGACACATATTATTACAACAATTCAGTTGTTGAGCTGAGGAAAAATGAGAAGGGCCTCGCTATACCACTGAATCTATGACTGAGCACTGCCAAATCCGAAGACAAAGCATCCACGGTGGCAGGAAGGGCTATTTTCTACTGACTGTCTCTCTGGGCACTCAAGAAGTATCACTTTTTTTTTTGGTGTCAATAATGTACAATTACATGAGCGACATTTTGTTTACTAGACTCCCCCTAATCCCCCCTACCAACATTAGCAAGTCCACTCCGCACACCCCATTACAGTCGTTGTCCATAAATGTAGAAAGATGCTATGGAAACACTACCTGTCTTCAGTGTGTTATACTGCAATCCCCGTGGACCCCACACCCTACATTATGTGTGTGGATCGTAATGCCCCCTTTACCCCTGTATCAACCCTTCCCACCCATAATCCAAGGTCCCTTTCCCTTTGGTAGCTGTTTGTCCATTCTTGGGTTCTGTGAGTCTGCTGCTGTTTTTTACCTTCCCATTTTTGCTTTGTTCTTATACCTCACAGAGGAGTGACATAATTGGATAATTGTCTTTCTTCACCTGGCTTATTTCACTGAGCATAACACCCTCTAGCTCCGTCCATGTTGTTGCAAATGGTGGTAGGATTAGTTTTCTTCTTATGACTGAATGATATTCCATTCTGTGTATATACAATCTCTTCTTTAGCTGTCGAGAGATGTAGGCCATAGAAACAAAGGTCTCGCACTTTTTGCCTAGGTCTCTAGTTTCTTAACCCTGCAACGTTTAGGAAAGATCAATTGACCCAGCTTGCGATTAGACTGCTGGGATACAGATTAAGCAGCTGCTGTGATAACATCTCCTCCTTAGTTAAATCTTCTGTCTTTTCTCAGTAATCCCCCACCCATGATCTTTTCCAGAGAACATTCTTCTGATAGGTAACCTAGCAACCTAGATAATCCTTGCCACTTCAGCTGGGGCTTTTTCCCCCTCCTAGATCCTATATAATCTTCCTTGTTAGAATAAACTTTGAGACCTTGATCAGACTTTCGACTTGTTCTCCTTCTTTGTGTCTGGTTTGTCTCTCATCCAGGATAACTTCCCCTCGAGCCCTTGTTGACCTCCCCACCGGCCGGGGCATGTGGCGCCCAACGTGGGGCTCGAGGTATGAAGCCTGATCTGCACGTCGCTCATATGGACGGCCGTCCTTCTTTCTTTGGATCGGCACACCAGCGGTGAGTGAAGATCCGCATGAAGATCACCACAGGATTACAGGCCTGTGACACAGATTGATAAAGGTAAGGAAAGCGACGCAATCATGGGGCAAACACTAAATAAGCATGAGTTATTTGTTAAGGGACTTAAGGCTTCTCTCAAGACACGAGGAATACGGGTTAAGAAAAATGATTTAGTTTATTTTCCTTATGTTGCTAGAGGATGTCTGCCCATTGTTCCCCCAGGAAGGAACTATAGATGAAAAACAGTGGCGCCGAGTTGGCAACTGCCACAATGATTATTATCATTCCTTTGGCCCTGAGAAGGTCCCAGTACAGGCATTTTCTTATTGGAATCTCATGAACGATGTGTTGCAGGTCCGCCACTGTCACCCAGATGTTTCAAAGATTGTTGATGATAGTGAAAATTATCTGAAGGGAAAGTTTAAAACCAGTCAGACTACTCTCCACAAAAAGGAGGTTCCCGAGGAACTTCATCCCTCCTCCCCAGCCTCTTATTGTCCCTCTGTCTCCATTCCCATGCCCGAGGTTAAGAATGATCTGCCGTCTAGCGGACCCCCCAAAATCTATTTACCCAGTCCTGTTCGGTCTCAAGTCCAACATCCCTGATGATGATCCCCTCTGTCCTGAAGAGGAGGCCGAACTAAAAGATGCCGCCACTAAGCTGCATAATCTTGATTGGCCCCCTCAATCATCTTTACGTGCAGGTCCACCTCCCTATAACATAGCACACCCTATAACATACCACACCCTTTAACAAGCCACTGTTAAACTCTCTCGGGAGGTGCAGTCCCTTGAGGCACTGCTTCACATCAAAAGGGAGATATCACAAATGCTTAGGCAATTACGTGTCCTTGACTTAGAAATAAGCTACCCCCCGTCCCCCCTGTTCAGAAAATAAAAGTAAGTTCCCGTCTGCTCCCCCCGTTCAGAAAGTTAAAACCGAAACTATAACCCTTCATGTCTTCCCGGTGACCCGATCCCAAACTAGACTGACCGAGGGAGAACCAACTGAGGGAGAGTCAAATGAGGCTGAACCAGGAGAATCAGAAGGGACAGATACGGATGCAGAAGAGCCTATAGCTCAGCCTGAGTCAGAAAACACTTAGGGAGAGGACGAGAATGCAACTTCAACCATTAGGACTCAGCTGAACCGCCGCCTTAAATTTAAAAGTATAAAAGATTTAAAGAATGCTGTTTCCTCATATGGCCCTGCTGCCCCCTTTACTATTTCATTGTTAGAGTCTCTAAGCGAAGACTGGCTTACAGTTAATGATTGGGGCATGTTAACTAAAGCCATCTTAACAATAGGTGACTTTCTCTTATGGAAAGCTGGTTACACTGAAAGATGCCAGGATACTGCCCACCACAATATGACTGCCGGCGGTCCTTCCAAATCCTGGACATTACACAAACTTCTGGGCAATCACCCCTATGACACACATGAAAAACAGGCTAAGTTTTCTCCAGGCTTACTCACACAAATCCAACATGCAGCCATTAAGGCCTGGAAGAGCCTTCCTTCTAAAGGGTCGGATGTCACCTCTCTTGCCAAGGTTAGACAGGGGCCGCAGGAACCTTACAGTGAATTCATAGGCTGCCTTACAGAGGCCGCCAAATGCCTCATGGGAAGGGAGGAAACAGATAATGAATTCATTAAGCATCTTCCTTTTGAAAATGCTAACACAGCTTGCAAAGCGGCGGTTATGCGTCCCGATCGCCGCAGCAAAAATGTCTCTGTTTTTATAAAACTTTGTGCCGATGACCAAATCTCTCGCAACATTGAATAGCCATAGGAAGAGCTCTTAAAGAGTTTACTCAGGGAGTCAGGCCCAAGACTTGCTTTAATTGCAAGCAACTAGGTAATTTTTCAAGGGAGTGCACAGCCCCTAGGACCGAACGATTGCTCCCATCATTCCTGTGCCTGCGATGCAAACGGGGTAAACATTGGGCCTCCAAATACTGCTCCAACGCTGATATACAGGGTAATCCTCTGCCTCCGAAGCAGGGAAACTTGTTACAGGACCCACCCCAGGGCCCAAAATACCTACTCGGGACAGAACCCTGGGGTCGTCAGGTTCTTCTCCCAGTCAGTCAAAAATCCAGCGTCACTATCCTCTCTCGAGCAACCGCCGGTAGCACAGGACTGGACCTCTGTTCCAACTCCCAGTCAATATTGACCCCAGAAATGGGGAGTCAAATTCTTCCAACGGGGATTTTTGGCCCTTTGCCACAAGGCACCTTTGGTCTTATTCTGTGTCGCGCCAGCTCCACTATTCAGAGCCTCACTATTTCTCCAGGAGTCATTGACAACAATTATACTGGAGAAATTGAACTTATGGCTACAGCCTATCAGGGACCAATTACCATTTCCTCTTGCCAATGGATTGCTCTCTTAATATTACTCCCCCTCGATGAAAAAAATCCTTGCTATAAGCAAAAGAGAGGCCCCCATGCTTTTGGATCATCAGATGTTTATCGGACACAAGAGATCACTCAAAAAAGACCCCTTCTTAGTTAAAATTAAAAGGAAAAAACTTTGAAGGCCTTATAGATACTGGCGCAGATGCCACAATTATTTCCAGTAAGGATTGCCTACATCTTGGCCTCTCACCGCTTACATGACTCACCTTAGAGGTATTGGACAGACCTCCAACCCCCTACAAAGCTCCAAAGTTATTCAATGGGAAGATGAAGAAGACAATAACGGTACTGTCCAGCCCTACGTGGTTCCAGGCCTACCTATCAACCTCTGGGGCAGAGATATTCTCTCTCAAGTGAAGCTTATTATGTGCAGCCCTAATGAACTGGTCACTCACCAGATGCTCAATCAAGGCTATCGCCCTGGACAAAGGTTGGGCAAACACTCTCACGGCCCAAAAGAGCCAGTCCCGGTCACCATAAAAACTGATCATGCTGGAATTGGCTATGAAAATTTACCCTAACGGCCGTTGACATACCTGTACCCCATGCAGATAAAATATCCTGTAAACAACAGAGCCTGTATGGATTGATCAATGGCCCTTAACTTCTGAAAAACAGGCTGCAGCCACAATGTTAGTAAAGGAACAACTTGCTGCAGGCCATATCGAGCCCACGACCTCACCTTGGAATACTCCTATTTTTGTCATAAAGAAAAAATCAGGAAATTGGAGGTTACATCAAGATCTTAGAGAAATTAATAAAGCTATGGTACCTATGGGGGCCCTTCAAACAGGCCTCCCTACTCCTGTGGCGATTTCTGGGGGATACTGTAAAATCATTATTGACCTAAAAGATCGCTTTTTCACAAAGCCCCTACATCCTAAAGATCGCAAGCAATTTACATTTAGTTTGCCGGTGATTAATTTTTAAGGCCTGATGCCAAGATTCCAATGGAAATTTCTGCCCCAAGAAATGGCAAACAGCCCTACGCTGTGCCAAAAATTTGTAGCTCAAATTATAGACCCATTTAGACAAAGATGGCCTTCTACATATTTAATTCACTACATGGACGACATCCTCATGGCTGGTCCTAACCCCACTGAACTCCTTGCTTATTCCCAATAGCTTTCTAGGACCCTTACCAGAGCTGTCTTCAGATAGCCACAGATCAAATTCAATTAAAAAACCCTTACTTGTTTTTAGGCTTTGAAATCTTTCATAAAAAGATTCTTTCACAAAAGGTTCAACTTAAAACCGATTGCTTAAAAACTTTAAATGATTTTCAAAAATTTCTAGGAGAAAATAATGGGCTCACGCCTTATCTCAAGCTAACTACTGGAGAGCTTAACCCCTTGTTTGATATACTTAAAAGGGACCCAGATCCTACTTCCAGTCGCTCATTAACAGCCCCCGCCCTAGAAGCCCTAAAGGCAGTGGAAGCCGCAATTCTAAATCAAACGGTCACCTTTATCTCTTACGAGAAGCCTCTTCTCCTAGTCAATTGTGCTACTGATTTTACACCCACCGGAGTGTTCTGGCAAGAGGGGCCCCTTTTCTGGGTCCATTTACCTGCCTCCCCACCCAAAGTCTTATCCCCTATACCTTCTGGGTGGCTGAACTGATAAATATCGGACGCCACCACAGCAGGAAAGTATTCGGTAAAGACGCCGACAAAATTATCCTACCCTACCCAAATCCAGTGGTTGATAGAGAATGACAATGAATGGGCAACATCCTGCACCTCTTTTCAGGGAGCCATTGACAATCATTACCCTGCTAACAAGCTTCTCCATTTTCTGAGGACCCAACCATTTGTTTTCCCTACATTGACCTCCTCCCAACCCTATCCTCATGACCCCAAGTTCTCACCGATGGCTCTTCCAATGGAGTGACAGCCTTCACCATAGATAATCAAACCACTTCCTTACAATCCCCATTCCACTCCGCTCAATTGGTTGAACTCTTTGCAAGTTTACAAGTTTTTCAACAACTCCCAAATACTCCTTTTAACCTATACACTGACAGTGCTTATATTGCTCAATCCATTCCCCTTTTAGAGACCGTGCCTTATATAAAACCCACTACAAACGCCACCCCTCTGTTTTTTTCCATCCAGCAGTGCATACATTCCAGGCAACATCAATTTTATATAAGCCATATTCGTGCCCATTCTGGTCTTCCTGGACCTCTAGGCACAGACAATGCTGTGACTGATAAAGCTACCCAACTTGCCCTTCTCGCTGAGCTTGTCCCTGTGGCTCAAACCAAAAAAGCTCACTCTTTACACCACCTTAATGCTCAAACCTTACGTGTTCTTTTAATAATTACTACAGAACAAGCCAGTCAGATTGTTAAACAATGTGCAAATTGTGTCACTCTCCTGCCTGTTCCTCACTTGGGTGTGAACCCTAGGGGACTAGTTCCCAATGAGATCTGGCAAATGGATTTAACACACGTCCCCTCATCGGAAATCTTAAATATCTTCATGTTACTGTAGATACCTTTGGTGGATTTATTTTTGCCAGCCTCCATGTTGGAGAAGCTTCAAAAAATGTTATTGCTCATGTACTCAATTGTCTTAGTGTCATGGGTAAAATCGAGATTATCGAGATTGATAATGGTCCTGGATAGACTGGAAAAAAATTCCAAGAATTTTGTCGCCAATTACAAATTAAGCATTTTACAGGCATACCATACAATCCCCAATGTCAAGGGATTGTCGAACGAGCCCGTTTAACTATTAAAGATACCTTCCACAAATTAAAAATGGGAGATTTATATCCCATGAAAGGCTCTCCAAGAAATATTCTTCATCATGCCTTGTTTATTCTTAATTTTCTAACTCTGGACGCTCATGGCAAATCTGCAGCTGATCGCCTTTGGCACCCACAAACTGTTAAAACTATGTCACTGTCATGTGGAGAGATCCCCTCACTTCCCATTGGAATGGCCCCGATCCCATACTAATATGGGGCTGGCGATCTGCCTGTGTTTTCGTCACCAGAGAAGGAGCTGCTCACTGGCTGCCAGAGTGGTTGAATAAACCAATAGATTTACCAGAAGATTTTTAAAAATCTTATCCAAATGTTCAGGGTGGTGACACCCCCCGAGATATCCTTTTACTTCTCTCCATAGATTCTGGCCGCCGGTTTAGTCCTTTCCTTTATCTTAGGCATAGGACTTGCTGCCTCCACCCCTCCCCAGTGGACCCTTGTACAGCAGACTATTCTTGTTACCACTTACTGGATCCTTTTTGGCGTATTCACACTTCTTAACAGCACCTTATAAAAAGATGAAGCCCATCAACTCTCGCGTTTTCACCTTCTTCACAGAACCTTACAAGATCTTCAAGACCAAATAGATTCCCTTGCAGAAGTAGTCTTACAGAACAGGCGTGGCCTAGACCTTCTCACCACGGAACAAGGCGGAATCTGCTTAGCCTTAGAAGAGAAATGCTGCTTCTATGCAGTCAAGTCCGGAGTAGTTCGTGACAAAATAAAAAGACTTCGAGAAGATCTCGTGCAAAGAAAGAAAAAATTGTTTGAAAATCCCCTATGGACTGGGATGAGCGGGTTTCGTCCTTATCTTCTCCCTATACTGGGACCCTTCCTTAGTCTCATGCTTGTGCTCTCCCTTGGAACTTGGGCCTTCCTGAGAATTACCACCTTCATTAGAGAACAGATCAATACTGCCCTCTGAAGACAGATACAAGTCCACTATCACTGGCTTGACCTGGCGTACTAAGGCTAAGATGTGCCAGATGATGCCCCTCCTTTAGAAGCTGCATAGGATTCAGACCTATGCATATCGGCTCACAATAAAGTGAGTGCGATATGGGCACCAATGTGGGTGCGAAGGTAAGCATCGCAAGGGAAGTTCCGTGAACCGCCTCTGAATTCCCTGAGAGAAAAACCTAATTTGCATGGAGGTTGGTATCTAAAATAAATACGCCGTTTTTCCCCTAAACAAAAGATACCAAGGGTCAAAGTTGACCCCTGTCAATGGGGAGTCTCGGAGGAGCCAGGTAACTACTCCCCCAATTGGTTAATGCCCACCGCTAAATAGCGGGCCTCCACCTCTTTTGTATAAAAGAAGGGAGGAGATGTCGGAACCGTAGGCGATAGAAACAATGGTCTCGCCCTTTTCACCTAGGCCTCTAGTTTCTCAAGCCTGCCCCGTTTAGGAAAGATCAATTGACCAGCTTGAGATTAGACCCTGGGATAGAGATTAAGCAGCTGCTGTGATAACATCTCCTCCTTAGTAAAACATTCTGTCTTTTCTCAGTAATCCCCCACACATGATCTTTTCCAGAGAACATTCTTCATTTAGGTATCCTAGCAACCTAGATAATCCTTGCCACTTCAGCGGGGGCAGTTTCCTCCTCCCAGCTCTTATATAATCTACCTTGTAACAATAAACTTTGAGACCTTGATAAGACTTTCGACTTGGTCTCCTTCTTTGTGTCTGGTTTGTCTCTCATCCAGTTTAACTTCCCCTCGAGCCCTTGTTGAACTCCCCACTGGCCGGGGCATTTATCCATTCATTTCCTGATGGACACTTAGGTTTCTTCCATTTCTTGGGTATTGTAAAGAGTGCTGCGATCAACATAGGGGTGCATCTGTCTCTTTCAAACTGGGCTCCTGCACTCTTAGGGTAAATTCCTAGGAGAGGAATTTCTGGGTCAGATGGTATTTGTTCTTTTTTTGGGGGGGAGTCCTCCATACTGCTTTCCACAATGGTTGAGCTAACTGACATTCCCACCAGCAGTGTAGGAGGGTTCCCCTTTCTCCACACCCTTGCCGACATCTGTTGTTGTCTGTCTTCTGGGTGGTGGCCATCCTAACTTTTGTGAGGTGATACCCCATGGTGGTTTTAATGGGCATTTCTCTGATGGTTAGCAATGTGGAGCGTCTTTTCATGTGCCTGTCGGCCACTTGAAATTGATTCTGTGGAGAAGTGTCTGTTCAGATCCTCTGCCCATTTTGTAATTGGATTCATTTGCATTTTGTATGTTCAGGTCCATGAGCTCTTCATACATGTTTTGGATGGCAATGCCTTATCAAATCTGTCTTCAGTGAATATATTCTCCCATACTGAAGGATGTCTTTTGGTTCTACTGATGGTGGTCAAAGAGAATCTTACTAAACCCCCTACCACTTCATTCCAAATCTAACTAATTTTTTTTTAACACCAACGAGCCGAGAAAACAGGAATGAAGAGAAGCTGTGATGCAGGAACATCTAGCGTAAAACTGAGAGGTGAGGTTTTGTGGAGACTGGTAGGTTGTATCTTTCCATGTGCTGCTTTCAAGGGTCATAGGTAAAAAAAATTGCCAAGGAGATGAATCCCGGGGTGTTGATTTCACCTGGTATCGGTGGAGCCATGTAGCCTCTAGCCATTGATGGGAAAGCTAGCATGCGGCACTATTGTCTTTTCTGCGGAGTTAGACGTGCGGCGTCCCCCCTTTGCAGTTCAGTCAGAGCCCATGTGGGAGTGTCCTGGCACTGGCTGGGGTGGACCCGAGATCTGTGCAATTCCTTTTCTGCAGTCGCAGCACCCCTCTCAGAACAGGGCCTCAGCAGCGCTCCTGGGAGAAAGTGAGAGAGAGAATTTCGTTCGAGTGACATTGACTGTTTTATTTTCTGTAGCTCCCTGAGCATGCTCCTGATGTTAATTTTGAGATCTCTTTCTCACGAAGATTGATTTGAGTTCAGTTACCACGTTCCCTTGAAGGTTCATATTTGTAGGTGGTGCACTCTAGCTACCAGAAGCTTTAGTCTCTGGAGATGCACAGCCCTTGGTTGGATGGTAGGGGTCCTAGGGGTGCGGTACCGGTGCCCAGAACCGCTGGGAGGTAAGAGGTCTTTCCTGCGTCCAAGCCGCAGTGCCCATCTCCACTGCCAGGGCCAGAGTGTGGAGCATGCAGGGAGAAGCTGCCTTAGGTGGGGGTGGCGTTTTGCAGGCCAGTGACGGCGGGGAGTCAGGCCATGTACCAGTTACAGCACAGTAAGGGGCCTCAGAGCTGCAAGGGCAGCCAGGGGGATGGAGCGACCGGAGCTCCTGAAAGCTACATCGCCTGCCGGGCAGAGTGCACCCATGCAATTTGGCGCACCTGTCCTTTCTACTGAGTGGCGAGCCCTGTGGAAGCCTTTCCACTTTAGCAGTTCTCTCGCTGTTAGGAAGTCTCTCAGACTGTCCACCTTTCTTTTGTCCCACAGCGGCCGGATGTGGATCCCTGTGTTGTTCCACAAGTGGCTGGAACCTCAAGACTCTCGAAGTCTTCTGCCTCTCTTTGCTATCCAACCCTACCAATCCTCCTGTGCGCACCACATGTACAGTAGGTTCGCGCTCAGAGAGCACATCTCCAGGGCTGTACGTCACACTTCTCCTTGAGGTGAAAGGCTGCCACAGCAGCTTTCCTCCCTGCTGTTCTTCCACGATTTGATGTAGTTGTTCTATTTCCAAATAGTACATATGTATGTGATTTTGATTTTGGGAGGAGGTTTCCGCGTCCACTCTCATGTGAGCTGGGGTTCTTAATCCCATCAGCACATCTTTATTCTGTTTTTCTTTTTCAGTTTCACTTGTCTAGGGTACCTGTTCCCACCCACTCAACTTGTAGTTATTCTTCGTCCTTGGATACCAAGTGAGTCTCCTGTAAGGGAGCACGTAGGTGGTCTTGAGTTTTCATCCCTTCTTTTAACCATGTGTCTTTTGATTGGAGCACTCAGAGCCTGTCCGTTTATTCTGACAATTGAGAGCTGTGTCCTTATTGCACATAAAATATCTTTTTTGTCATCATTAATCTACAATCACGCGAAGAACATGATGATCAACAAGTACACCAAGTCCTTCCCCCAAACCCTGTTATAGTCGCTATCCATCAGCGATGTTGGATGCTGTACAACCCTTCAACATGTCCCCCCCACACACACCACGTTACAGTTGCTGTCCATCATCGTGTAGTAAGATGCTGTAGAATATCTAATTGACTTTTCTGTGTTGTACAGCCCTCGCCATGTGCAACGGCCCCCACATATTATACATGCTAATCCTAATGCCACCTTCCTTTCTAACTCCCTTATCCTTCCCTTCCCACCCACCTAGCCCAGTCACTATCCCTTTGCTATCTGTTAGTGCACTCTCGGGTTATGTGAGTCCGCTGCTGTTTTTTTCCTTCAGTTTTTCTTTGTTGTTATACTCCACACATGAGTGAAATCAATTGGAACTTGTCTTTCTCCGCCTGGCCTATTTCACTGAGCATAATACCCTCTAGCTCCATCCACATTGTTGCAAATGGTAGGATTTGTTTTCTTCTAACGGCTGCTTACTGCACTTTTTAAACTGGATTTCTATCTTCTCTTTGGTCTGTATTTTCGCTATGTGCTTTCACTATTGCTTTCCTGGTTATGAGCAATACCTTTGTGTTAGTCGATATGTACCTATATTTATCTATCTGTCTGTATGTCTATCTATCTATCAATCAATCAGTCATCTTTTTGTCTGAACATCTGTCCTTGTATGCAGAACAGTTAACAACATAGACTATGTCCCTTCGCTACGTTATGCTTCCAAAAATCTTGCAAGGTATCTGGTCGTAAGGAGAGTCCTGGGTTCCCCGAGAAACTTGCAGGTTGAGTCAGAAGTGTACCTACAAAACCAGAAAATGGTGGTGCAGGGACTTGTACTCGTGTCTCTGTCCTCTCTCCTCTTTTATCTCCTCCTCATTTGCTGACAGTATTTAGCCACATTCATTGACTAAGCGCTCCCTGAAGAGCACAAGAATCCTTCCTCTGGGCCTGATGTCGACAGAAAAGTAAACTTGCTGCTTGCTCACCACCATATTTTAGGAACATCGGCGTGATAAACCCTGATAGGAGGGAGGGAGAAATAAAAAGGAAAACCACTTTCTAGACATGAGCAGTTGGGATAAAAGAGTGTGTTGTGGAGTGAAGTGTTTATTTGAGTGTGCAAACTTCCCTCTTTATCTGGTTATCACTTCTTTACATTCGTGGACATCATTAAAACCACAGATTTCAAAGGCCCAGACCCTTATTATTACAGCAATTCAGTTGTTGAGTTGAGAGAAAATGAGAAGGATGTTGCTGCACCACTAAATCTATGTCTGGGCACTGCTGATACCAAACAAAAAGCATTCACGGTGGCCATATAGGTCTATTTTCTACTGACTGTCTCTGGGGACACAAACAGAGTCCATTTGATTGATTGTTTTTCGGATTCACTTGTGTTGGGTACCTCTCCCCACCCCTATGGCTTGTAGTTTGTCTGTGTCCTTGGATCTCAAGTGAGTCTCCTGTAAGGGATCACATAGGTGAACTTGAGTTTTCATCCCTTCTTTTAACCCTGTGTCTTTTGATTTGGAGTTCTCAAAGCCTGTCATTTTATTCTGATAATTCAGAGCTGTGCCCTTTTTGCACTTAAAAATTTTTTTTTGTTATCATTAATCAACAATCACGTGAGGAACATTATGTTTACTAGGCTCCCCCCTTCACCAAGTCCCCCCCAAAAACCTCTAGCAGTTACTGTCAATCAGCGGAGATGGATGCTGTAGACTACTTCACCATGTCCCCTCACACACACCCCGTTACAGTCACTGTCCATCATCGTTTAGTAAGATGCTGTAGAATCTCTACTTGTCTTCTCTGTGTTGTACAGCCCCACCCATGGCCCTCCGAACACATGCATTATACATGCTAATCCTAATCTCCCATTTCTTTCTCTCCGCCCTTACCCTCCCTTCCCAACCACCCTGCCCAGTCCTTTTCCCTTTGGTAACTGTTAGTCCACTTTCGGGTTTTGTGAGTCTGCTGCTGTTTTTTTCCTTCAGTGTTTCTTTGTTGTTATACTCCACATGAGTGAAATTATTTGGTACTTGTCTTTCTCCTCCAGGTCTATTTCACTGAGCATACTACCTTCTAGCTTCTTCCACGTCATTGCAAATGGTACGATTTGTTTTCTTCTTATGCCTTCTTTCTGCACTTTTTAAACTTGATTTCATTCTTCCTTTTTGTTTGTAGTTTCGCTATGTGCTTTTACCATTGATCTCCTGGTTATAAGCAATAGCTTTGTGTTAATCGATATGTATCCGTATCTATCTATCCATCTGTCTGTCTGTCTATCTATCCATCCTTCTATCTTTCTTACTATCTATCTATCTATCTGTCTATCTATCATCTATCTATCTCTCTAACTATCTATCTTTTATCTATCTATCCTTCTATCTTTCTTTCTATCTTTCTATCTATCTTTTTATCTACCTATCTATCTATCTATCTATCTATCTATCTATCTATCTACCTATCTATCTTCTTATCACCTATCTTTCACGTCTATCATCTATCTATGTATCTATCTATCATCTACCATCCATCTATCTATCTATGAATCAATCATCTTTTTCTCTTACCATCAATCCTTATGTACAGAACAGTTAACAACATCGCCTATGTCACTTCCTACACTATGCGTTCAAAAATCTTGCAAGTAACTGGGCCGTAGAGAGAGCACTGGGTTCATTGAGACACTTGCAGGTCCAGTCAGCCACGTGTGCTTACAAAACCAGTAAATGGTGTTGCAATGACTTGCACCCATATCTCTGTCCTCTGTCCTCTGTCCTCTTATAACTACTTCTCGCTTCCTGACTGTATTTAGCCACATTCATTTACCAAGTGCTCACTGAAGACCACAAGTATCCTTCCTCTGGGTTTGTTGAAGACAGAAAAGTATACATGGTGCTTTGCTCACCACCAAGTTTGAGGGACATCGGAGTGAGCACCGCTGATAGGAGGAGGGGCAAATAAAAAGGAACATCTATTTCTAGACAGGAGCACTTGGGAGCAATGAGAGATTTGTGGAGTTACGTGTTTGTTTGATTGTCCAAACTTACCTCTTTAGGTGGTTATTACTTCTTTACATTCAAGAACATCATAAAACCCACTGATTTCCAAAGCCCAGACGCATATTATAAGAGCAATTCAGTTGTTGATTTAAGAAAAAATGAGTAGGACGTTGCTGTACCACTAAATCTATCGCTGATCACTGCTGAAACCAAACGAATTCATGGTGGCTAGATAGGGCTTTTTTCTACTGACTGTCTCTGGGTACTCAAACAGAATCCATTTGTTTGTTTCACAGTTTCACTTTTGTAGGGTACCTGTCCCCGCCCCTTCAGCTTGTAGTTTTTCTGTATCCTTGGATCTCAAGTGAGTCTCCACTAAGGGAGCACATAGGTGGTCTTGAGTTTTCATCCCTTCCTCTTACCCTGTGTATTTTGATTGGAGCACTCAGAGTCTGTCCATTTATTGTGACAATTGAGAGCTGTGTCCTTATTGTACATAAAAAAAATTTTTTTATTATCATTAATCTACAATCACGTGAATGTCATTATGATCACCAAGTACACCAAGTCCCCCCGAAAAGCCCCGTTACAGTCGCTGTCCATCAGCGTGTAGAAATATGCTGAAGAAACACTACTTCTCTTCTCTGTGTTGTACAGCACTCCCCATGCCCAAACGACCCCATGCATTATTCATGCTAATAATAATGTTCCCTTTCTTTCTTCCTGCCCTTAACCCTCCCTTATCACCCACCCTGCCAAGTACCTTTCCCTTTGGTATCTGTTAGTCCACTCTCAGGTACTGTGATTCTGCTGCTGTTTATTTCCATCAGTTTTTCTTTGTTGTTGTACTCCACACATGAGTAAAATCATTTGGTACTTGTGTTTCTCCTCCTGGCCTATTTCACTGAGCATACTACCGTCTAGCTCCATCCACATCATTGTAAATAATAGGATTTGTTTTCTTCTTATGGCTGCTTACTGCACATTTTAAACTGCATTTCATTCTTCCTTTTGTTTTGTAGTATCACTATGTGTTTTCACCATTTATCTCACAGTTATGAGCAATAGCTTTGTGTTAATCGATATGTATCTGTAACTATCTATCTATCTATCTATCTGTCTGTCTATCTACCTATCTATCTACCTATCAATTTATCTATCTACCTATCTTTCCTACTATCTATCTATCTATCTATCTATCTGCTTAACTTCCTATCTATCATTTCTATCATCTATCTACCTATCTATGAATCAATCATCTTTTTGTCTGCCCATCTGTCCTTATGTACAGAAAAGTTAACAACATTTCCTATGTCACTTCAATACATTATGCTTCCAAAACTCTTTCAAGGTAACTAGGATGTAGGAAGAGCACTCGGTTCACTGAGACACTTGCAGGTCGAGTCAGCCACGTGTACCTACAAAACCAGTAAATGGTTGTGCAGGGACTTGAACCTGTGTCTGTATCCTCTATTATCTTCTTCTCACTGGCTGACTCTATTTAGCCACTTTCATTGACTAAGTGCTCCGTGAAGACCACAAGTATTGTTCCTCTGGGCCTGTTGTCCACAGAAAGAAAACTTGGTGCTTTGCTCACAACCATGTTTGAGGGACATTGGCGTGATCACCTCTGATAGGAGGGAGGGACAAATAAAAAGGAACACCAATTTCTAGACATGTGGAGTTGGGAGCAAATTGTGTGTTGTGGAGTGAAGTGTATATTTGAGTGTCCAAACTTCCCTCTTTATGTGGTTATTACTTTACATTCGTGAATATCATAAAACCCACTGATTTCAAAGTCCCAGACGCATATTTTTACAGCAATTCATTTGTTGAGGTGAGAGAAAATGAGAAGGACGTTGCTGTACCACTAAATCTATGGCTGGGTACGGATGAAAAAAAAGAAAAGAATTCACGGTGGCTTGATAGGGCTATTTTCTAACGACTATCTCTGGAGACACAAACAGAATCTATATTTTTGATTGTTTGTTTATCAGTTTCACTTGTGTTGGGTACCTGTTCCAACCCTTACGGCTTGTAGATTGTCTCTGTCCTTGCATCTCTAGTGAGTCTCCTGTGAGGAAGCACGTAGGTGGTCTTGAATATTCATCCCTGCTTTTAACCCTGTGTCTTTTGTTTGGAGCAGTCAAAGCCTGTCCGTTTATTCTGATGATTCAGAGCTGTGCCCTTATTGCACTTAAAAAAATTTTTTATTATCATTAATCTACAATCACGTGAAGAACATTAAATTTCTTGGCTCCCCCCTTCACCAATGCACCCTTAGAAACCTCTTACAGATGCTGTCAATCAGCGGAGTTGAATGCTGTAGACCCCTTCACCATGAACCACCCCACACACACCATTACAGTCGCAGTCCATCTGCGTGTAGTAAGATGCTGTAGAATCTTTACTTGTCTTCTCTGTGTTGTACAGCGCTATCCAAACCCTCCTGACCCCACGCATTATACATGCTAATCCTAATCTCCCATTTCTTTCTCCACACCCTCATCCCTCCCTTCACAACCACCCTGCCCAGTCCCTTTCCCTTTGGTAACTGTTAGTCCGCTTTTGGGTTCTGTGAGTATGCTGCTGTTTTTTTCCTTCAGAATTTCTTTGTTGTTATATTCCACCCATGAGTGAAATCATTTGGTACTTGTCTTTCTCCACTTCGCCTATTTCACTGAGCATACTACCGTCCTGCTCCATCCACGTCATTGCAATTGGTAGGATTTGTTTTCTTCTTATGGTTTCTTACTGCACTTTTTAAACTGGACTTCATTCTTCCTTTTTGTTTGTAGTTTCGCTATGTGTTTTCTCCATTGATCTGTTGGTTATGAGCAATAGCTTTGTGTTAATCTATATGTATCTCAATCTGTGTAACTGTCTGTCTGTCTGTCTACCTATCTATCCCTCTATCTTTCTATCTATCTATCTGTCTGTCTGTCTATCTATCTACCTATCTATCTATCTATCTATCTATCTATCTATCTATCTATCTATCTATCTATCTTCCTATCATCTATCTATCATGTCTATCATCTATCTATAATCTCTCATCTACCTATGTATCTATGAATTAATCATCTATTTGTCTTCCCATCTATCCTTATGTACAGAAAACTTAACAACATCGCCTATGTCACTTCCCTACATTATGCTTCCAAAAATCTTGCCAAGTAACTAGGACGTATGGAGAGCACTGGGTACACTGAGACAATTGCAGGTCGAGTCTGCCGCGTGTGCTTAAAAAACCAGTAAATCGTTGTCCAGGGACTTGAACCCGTATCTCTGTCCTCTGACCTCTTTTATCTCCTTCTCGACTGCTGACTCTAATTTGCCACAATAATTGACTAAGTCTTCCCTGAAGACCACAAGTATCCTTCTTCTGGGCCTGTTGTAGTCAGAAAAGTATACTTGGTGCTTTGCTCATCACCAAGTTTGAAGGACATCGGCGTGATCACCTCTGATAGGAGGAGGGACAAATAAAAATGAACACCTATTTCTAGACAGGAGCAGTTTTGAACAAAGAGTGTGTTGAGTGACGTGTTTATTTGAGTGTCCAACCTTCACTCTTAAGTGGTTATTACTTTTTTACATTCATGAACATCATAAAACGCACTGATTTCAAAAGCCCAGATGCTTATTATTACAACAATTCTGTTATTGAGGTGAGAAAAATTGAGAAGGACTTTGCTGTACAACGGAATCTATTTCTTGACACTGCCGAAACCAAACAAAAAAAATTCATGGTTGCCAGATAGGGCTCTTTTCTACTGACCGTCTCTGGGGACTCAAACAGAATCCATTTGTTTGTTTGTTTGTTTCTCAGTTTCACTTTTTTTGGGTACCCGTCAGCGCCCCTTCAGCTTTTAATTTGTCCATGTCCTTGGATCTCAAGTGAGTCTCCTGTAAGGGAGCACATACATGATCTTGAATGAAAGATAGCTTAGTTTAGTATGATGCTTTCCTATCTACCTACCTATCTATCTCTTTACCTATCTATGTAATCTTTCTATCTATCTATGTGTCATCTATCTATGTATGGTCTGTCACCTATCTACTATCATCTGTGTATCTATCTAATTAATCTATCATCTATATGTATGTATATCAGTCGAATCTATGTATCAATCATTTGTCTCTCTATATATCTGTTTTCTCCCTTTTGTCAACGTTCTGTCCCAAGGTGCACTTTGATTCCTCTGTGTCCTTCTCAGTCTCAATTCCTTGTGTTTGTTTTTGTGAGTTAGCTGTGTGTTTGCGTCTTGAGAGGAGTGGTCTTGGGTGGGAACTTCTCCTGCGTAGGTGGCACGAGTCTGCTGGGTTTGGATAGTGTGGTTGGTGGGCTGCGCTCTTGAAACTGTGCAGCCCAGTGCCCTTCAGCTGCTCTGCCCCAGGGCCGTTCCTGCTCTGGCGGCTGCATGAGCTGCAGGGAATATCCGAGGCCACACGCAGGGAGCACCCTTGTGGGCCTGCGTGTCCGTGGTAGGTACATGCCCAGTCGTATGCCTTTTTGCCTCTGCACCGATGTAACCTCGGTGGCCCTGCTGGGTGGCCCATCTTCAGAGAGTATGCGTGTAGTCACTGGTTAAGGGAACTGCCTTTTGGTGACACACGGGGTTCTTCTGGGCCAGTGGCCCATGGATTGCTGAGGTGGCAGCCCAGCTAGCTTGTGGGGAAACTGCCCCCCTCTGCTGTCAATGTGGAGGTGGAATTTCATTGCATTTACGCATTTAGATGTGAGTGAGGTCTATCTGAAATGGAATAGTAGCGTTGAGAGCTATGTCTCCACCCCCTCAACTTGTAGTTCATTTTTGTCCTTGGATCTCAAGTTAGTCTCCTGTAAGGGAGCACGTAGGTGGTCTTGAGTTTTCATCCCTTCTTTTAACCCTGTGTCTTTTCATTGGAGTCCTGAAGAGCCTGTCCTTTTATTCTGAGAATTGAGAGCTATGTCCTTATTGCACTTTAAAAATTTTTTTTGTTATCATTAATCCACAATCACGCAAAGAACATTATGATCACCAAGTACACCACGTCCCCCCCCAAAAACCCCGTTACAGTAGCTGTCTATCAGCATAGTTGGATGCTGTAGACCCATTACCATGCCCCCCCCACACCCCGTTACAGTCGCTTTCCATCAGCGTGTAGTAAGATGCTGTAGAATCACTACTGGTCTTCTCTGTGTTGTACAGCCCTCCCCATGCTCCCCCCACCCACACATTATACATGCTAAACCTAATGCCCCCTTTTTTTCTCCCCACATTTATCAAACCCTTCCCACCCACCCTGCCCAGTCCCTTTCCCTTTGGTAACTGTTAGTCCACTCTTGGGTTCTGTGAGTCTGCTGCTGTTTTTTACCTTCAGTTTTTCTTTGTTGTTATACTCAACATATGAGTGAAATCATTTGGTACTTGTCTTTCTCCGCATGGCCTTTTTCACTGAGCAAAATACCCTCTAGCTCCATCCACGTTGTTCAAATGGTAGGATTTTTTTCTTCTTACAGCTGCTTACTGTTCTTTTTAAACTAGATTTCTGTCTTCTCTTTTGTCTGTAGTTTTGCTATGTGCTTTCACCATTGCTCTCCTCGTTATTAGCAATAACTTTACATTAATCGATATGTACCTATATCTATCTATCGATCTGTCTGTCTGTCTATCTATCTATCTATCTATCTATCTCTGTCAATCAATCAATCATGTTTTAGAATGCCTATCTGACCTTTTGTGGAGAACATTTAGCAACATAGCCTATGTCACTTCATTACATTATGCTTCCAAAAATCTTGCAATGTCACTAGGCCATAGGGAGAGCACTGGGTTCACCGAGACACTTGCAGGTCGAGTTTGCCGCGTGTACCTACAAAACCAGGAAATGGTGCTGCAGGGACTTGAACCTGTATCTGTATTATCTTTTATATTCTTCTCACTGGTTGACTGCATTTAGCCACATTCATTGACTAAGTGCTCCCTGAAGACCACAAGAATTGATCCAATGGGCCTGTTGTCCACAGAAAGTAAACTTGGTGCTTTGCTCACCACAATATTTGAGGGACATCGGCATGAACACCGCTTATAGGACTGAGGGACAAATAAAATGGAACACCAATTTCTAGATATGTGCAGTTGGGAGCAAAGAGTGTGTTGTGAAGTGTAAATTTGAGTGTACAAACTTCTCTCTTTGTCTGGTTATTACATCTTTACATTCAGGAACATCATTAAACCCACTGATTTCAAAGACCCAGACGCATATTATTACAGCAATTCAGTTGTTGAGGTGAGAGAAAATGAGGAGGACATTGCTGCACCACTAAATCTATGGCTGGGCACTGCTGAAACCAAACAAAAAGAATTCACGGTGGCTAGATATGGCTATTTTCTACTGTCTGTCTCTGGGTAATCAAAGAGAATCCATATGTTTGTTTGTTTGTTTCTCAGTTTCACTTGTGCAGGGTTCCTGTCCCCACCCCTTCGGCTTGTAGTTTGTCTTTGTCCTTGAATCTCAAGTGAGTCTCCAGTAAGGCAGCACGTAGGTGGTCTTGAATTTTCATCCCTACTTCCAACCCTGTGTCTTTTGATAGGAGCACTGAAAGCCTGTCCTTTTATTCTGATATTTGAGAGCTGTGCTGTTACTGCAGTATGAAATATTTATTTATCGCTAATATACAATCACATGATGAACATAATTTTCACTAGTCTACCCCCTTTACCAAGTCCCCCCAAAAATCCCGCTATAGTCGCTGCCCATCAGCATAGTTGGATGCTCTAAAGCCCTTCACCATAACCCCCACACTCACCCTATTACAGTCGCTGTCTATCAGCATGTAGTAATATGCTGTAGAATCACTAATTGTCTTCTATGTGTTGTACAGACCACCCAATGACCCCCCACTCCACACATTATACATGGTAATCCTAATTACCCCTTTCTTTTCCCCACCCTTATTCCTATCTTCCCAACCACCCTGTCCAGGCCCTTTCCCTTTGGTAACTGTTAGTCCACTGTCAGGTTCTGTGAGTCTGCTGTCGTTTTTTTCCTTCAGTTTTTCTTTGTTGTTATACTACACACATGAGTGAAATCATTTGGTACTTGACTTTCTCCTCCTGGCCTATTTCACTGAGCATAATACCCTCTAGCTCCATCCATGTTTTTGCAAATGACAGGATTTGTTTACTTTTATATCTGCTTAGTGGACTTTTTAAACTGGATTTCATTATTCTTTTTTGTTTTTAATTACGCTATGTGCTTTCACCATTGCTCTCCTGGTTATGAGCTATAGCTTTGTGTTAATCAGTATGTTCCTATATTTATCTATCTGTCTGTCTATCTATCTATCTGTCTATCAATCTATCTATCTATCTATTAATCAATCAATCAACTTTTTTTCTCCCCATCTGTCCTTGTGTACAGAACAGTTTACCACATAGCCAGTGCCACTTCCCTACATTATGCTTCCAAAAATCTTGCAAGTTAACAAGGCCATAGGCAGAGCACTGGTTTCACCAGGACACTTGCAGGTCGAGTATGCCACGTGAAATTACAAAACCAGGAAATTGTGGTGCAGGGACTTGAAGCCTTGTCTCTGTCCTCTGCCTCTTTTATCTCCTTCTCACTTGCTGACTGTATTTAGCCACATTCATTGACTAAGGGCTCCCTGAAGACCACAAGTATCCTTCCTCTGGGCAAGTTTTTAACAGAAAATAAACTTGGTGCTTTGCTCACCACAATCTTTGAGGGACATCGGCGTGATCACCGCTGATAGGATGGAACGACAAATGAAAAGGAACACCAGTTGCTAGACAGGAGCAGTTGGGAGCAAAGAGTGTGTTGTGGAGTGACGTGTTTATTTCAGTGTCCAAACTTCCCTCTTTATATAGTTATTACTTCTTTACATTCATGAACTTCATAAAACCCACTGATTTCAAAGGTCCAGATGTATACTTTTATAGCAATTCAATTGTTGAGTTGAGAGAAAATGAGAAAGACGTTGCAGTACCACTAAATCTATGGCTGGGCAATGCTGAAACCAAACAAAAAGAATTCACGTTGTCCAGATAGGGCTATTTTCTACTGACTGTCTCTGTGGACTCAAACAGAATCCATTCTAGGATTGTTTGTTTTTCAGTTTCACTGTTTTGGGTACCTGTTCACACCCCTTCGGATTTTAGATTGTCTGTGTCCTTGGATCACAAGAGAGTCTCCTGTAAGGGAGCACGTAGGTGGTCTTAAGTTTTCATCCCTTCTTTTAACCCTGTGTCATTTGTTTGGAGCACTCAAAGCCTGTCCTTTTATTCTGATGATTCAGAGCTGTGCCCTTATTGCACTTAAAAAATTGTTTTGTTATCATTAATCTACAATCACGTGAAGAACATTATGTTTACTAGACTCCCCCCCTCACCAAGTCCCTCCCAAAAACCTCTTACAGTTGCTGTCAGTTAGCAGATTTGAATGCTGTAGACCCGTTCACGATGTACCCCCACACACACCCCATTACAGTCGCTGTCCTTCAGAGTGTAGTAATATGCTGTAGAATATCTACTTGTCTTCTCTGTGTTGTACAGCACTCACCATGCGACCCCGCCCTCACGCATTATACATGCTTATCCTAATCTCCCTTTTCTTTCTCCCCAACCTTATCCCTCCCTTCCCAACCACCCTTCCCAGTCCTTTTCCCTTTGGTAACTGTTACTCCACATTCGGGTTCTGTGAATCTGCTGCTGTTTTTTTTTTTCAGTGTTTCTTTGTTGTTATACTCCACACATGAGTGAAATCATTTGGTACTTGTCTTTCTCCGCCTGGAATATTTCACTGAGCCTACTACCGTCTCGCTTCATCCACGTCATTGCAAATGGTAGTATTTTTTTTCTTCTTATGGCTGCAAACTGCAGTTTTTAAACTGGACTTCATTATTCCTTTTAGTTTGTAGTTTCGATATGTGCTTTCACCATTGATCTCCTGGTTATGAGCAATAGCTTTGTGTTTATTGATATGTATCTGTATGTATCTTTCTATCTACCTATCTATCTATCTGTCTATCCTTCTATCTTTCTATTTATCTATCTATCTATCTTTCTATCTATCATCTATCTGTCTATCAATCTATCTTCCTATCTACCTATCATGTCTATCATCTGTCATTCTATCATCTGTCATCTATCTATCTATCTAAGAATCAATCATCTTTTTGTCTGCCTATCTACCCTTACGTACAGAACATTTAACAACATGGCCTACATCACTTCCCTACATTATGCTTCCAAAAATTTTTCAAAGTAACTATGCCGTAGTTAGATTACTGGCTTCTCTGAGACACTTGCAGGTCGAGTTAGCCACTTGTGCTTACAAAACCCGTAAATTGTGGTGCAGGGATGTGAACCCGTATCTCTGTCCTCTGTCCTCTTTTACCTCCTTCTCGCTTGCTGACTCTAATTAGCCGCATTAATTGACTAAGTCCACACTGAAGACCACAAGTATCCTTCCTCTGGGCCTGTTGAATACAGAAAAGTATACTTGGTGCTTTGCTCAACACCAAGTTTGAGGGACATTGGCGTGATCATCGCTGATAGGAGGAGGGACAAATAAAAAGGAACACCTATTTCTAGACAGGAGTAGTTGGGAACAAAGAGTGTGTAGTGGAGTGATGTGTTTATTTGAATGTCCAAACTTCCCTCTTTAGGTGTCTATTACTCCTTTACCTTCGTGAACATCATAAAACGCACTGATTTCAAAAGCCCAGATGAATATTATTACAGCAATTCATTTATTGAGGTGAGAAAAAATGAGAAGGACGTTGCTGTACCACTATATATATGGCTGGTCACTGCTGAAACCAAACAAAAAGAATTCACAGTGGCTAGATAGGGCTATTTTCTACTAACTGTCTCTAAGGACTCAGACAGAATCCATTTGTTTGTTTGTTTGTTTCTCAGTTTCACTTGTGTTGGGTACCTCTCCCAGCCCCTTCAGCTTGTAGTTTGTGTGTGTCCTTGGATCTCAAGTGAGTCTTTGTAAGGGAGCATGTAGATGGTCTTGAGGGAAAGATAGCTTTGTTTAGTATGATGCCTTCCTATCTACCTACCTACCTATCTCTTTATCTATCTATGTAATCTATCTACCTGTCTATATATCTGTCATATATCTATCTATGGTCTTTCATCTATCTACTATCATCTGTGTATCTATCTCATTAATCTATCATTTATATGTATGTATATAAGTCCAATCTATGTATAAATCATCTGTCTGTTTATGTATCTGTTTTCTCACTTTTGTCAACGTTCTGTCACTAGGTGCACTTTGATTCCTCTGTGTTCTTCTCAGTCTCAATTCCTTGTGTTTGTTTATGTGAATTAGCTGGTGTTTGGGTCTTGAGAGGTGTAGCCTTGTGTGGGAACTTCTCCTGCGTAGGTGGCACGAGTTTGCTGGGTGTGGATAGTGTGTTTGTTGGGCTGGGCTCTTGAACCTGTGAGGACCAGGGCCTTCTGGCTGCTCTGCCCCTGGGACGTTCCTGCTGTGGCGGCTGCATGAGCTGCGGGCATATCCGAGGCTCCAGGCAGGGAGCACACTGGCATGCCTGTGGGGCAGAGGCAGGTTCATGCCCAGTAGTAGGTATTTTTGCCTGTGCACTGATGTCACCTCGGCGGCCCTGCTTGGTTTTCCATCTCCAGAGAGCATGCGTGTAGTCACTGGTTAAGGGAACTGCCTTTTGGTGACACACGGGGCTCTTGTGGGCCATTGGCCTATGGGCTTGCTGAGGTGGCAGGCCAACTAGCTTGTGGGAGAACTGCTCCCCTCTGCTGTCAAGGTGATGTGGAGTTTCAGTGCATTTAGGCATTTAGATGTGAGTGAGGTCTATCTGTAATGGAAAAGCAGCACTGAGATCTATGTTTCCATTAGTATGAAAAGGGCGCTGAGCATAAAGAGTTGGGTGATGGTGGCAGGAATTCTTGGAATATTTATGTCGCCACACTTATTAATTTTCTGTTAACGGAGGTGATTCTGAAGTAACTTTTTACTCACAGATGAAAGTGATGTATAAGGTTATCCCACGTCAGCCATGGTGAGATGAAGTGGTATAGTAGAATTAAAGCCTGTACACCTTGGCCTGATACATAGGAGACACACCGTTTGTGCTCTTTGCTGCTCTCCTGTCCTGGCTTATTACCTTAAGTAACTTGTTGGTTCAGAGTGGTCCCAGCAACATTTCCAGCAAGATCTTTCTAAAATTGCATAGAAACACTTGTCAAAGATATGCCCAGAGGCTAGTGGAAAACTGTACTCTTTCTGGTCATAGTTTGCAAGATGTTTGCCTTATCCTGCGTTCCTTTGTTACTTTTGCATCTCCTGTGATTGTAGACTGATCGGGGCAATGGTGTACACACACACACACGCACACACACACACACATGTACAGACACACACACATGGCTGAGAGTTAACGAAGACCCCACTTATCGGAAACTGAAGCCCACACATTTAAAAAGAAACGTGCATAAGTTTTGCTCCTATTGTTCCCTCCATACGGAGCAGACTTCAAAGTGCAGAGGTGGTTGGATACAGATACCTATGCAGACAGCTAAGCACATATATGTATGGGTAGGCTCTCTCCATCCATCATCTTAGTGCGTCTCTGTATACCTACATGTCTGTGTTAGTCTACTCAAACTGATATCCAGAGTGTCATTGAGTGGGGGTTTCATCCATTGACACTGATTTCTCCCTATTCTGGAAGCAGAAGTCCAAGACCAAGGCAGGTTCAGTTCCCGGTGAGGTCCCTTCTTCTGCATACAGTCGCATCCCTGATCTGTCCTCACAGGGTCGAGGGAGAATGCTCTGTCCTCAGTTCCTATTAATAGCACTGATTGCATAATGGCAGCTCCACTCACACCCTCATGGTATCTTCCTAACCCAATTACCTCCAAAGGCCAGACTTCCCTATACCATGACAGTGGGGGTTAGGTCTTCAACCTTGTCTCAGTTCAAATATGAACTTGTGTGTGTGTATGTGTGTGTGTGTGTGTGTGTGTGTGTGTGTGTGTGTGTGTGGTGGCGGCAGGGGGTAATAGGAGCAGAAGATGGTGAGGTGAGGGCCCAAAATTCAGTTCATAACTCTGTATCTATCATGTATCTATCTAATCTAACATACCTATATCATCTATCCTATCTATTCTATCATCTGTCATTTATATATATCTTATCTATCTGTCATCTCTATCAATCTATTCATCTAATATATGAATATCTATCATCTAATGTATGTATTTCTAAAGTATCATCTATCACCTGTCAACTATATGTCATCTACCTGTCTTTATCTTTTAGTCTACCCATCCATCCTTATTTACAGAACAGTGTAAGATAAATTCTAGCTGAAATAAGCAGGTGCAGAGAGGCAACAAAGTGCCCGGTAGTTTATTTGAACGCAGATACCCAGGCGAGATTTCACCAGTCTATAGAAATGGAGGCTGGGGAATTCCCATTTAGGAAGACAGGCAGCGAGATTTTAAAGAAGGTAGGGGGAGGCAGAGCTTAGATTTACAGCAGAGCGAGGATTTGCTAACACAATGCATATATTTCAGGTTGGGAGGAGGCAACAGCCAAGAACTTAGGCACATCATCAGTGTCTGACATGCTCGCTCCTCCCATCAGCGTCCCCAGCCTTAAAAACAGTTAACAACATGGCCATATATCATGGCTATCTATCTATCTATATTTCTTTCTATCTTTCTTTCTATCTATCTATCTATCTATCTGTCTGTCTGTCTGTCTGTCTGTCTGTCTGTCTGTCTGTCTATCTATCTATCTATCTATCTATCTATCTATCTATCTATCTATCACCTATCTGTTCAATCTATCTATACCTATTATCTCTCCTACCTAATCTATCATCTATCTATCTGTCCTATCTATCATCATCTTTTTGTCTAACCATGTATAATTATGTACAGAACAGTTCACAAGGTAGCTTATATGTCACTTCCCTACATAAGCTTCCAAAAGCCTGCAAGGTAACTAGGCGCTAGAGACAGATTGCACTAGGTTCATCGAGACATTTGCACATCGAGTCAACAGCGTGTGAGTAAAAAACTAGTAAATGGTGGTGCGTGGACTTCAAACCATACCTCTGTACCCAGTCCTCTTTGCCCTCCTTGCTGACAGTATTCTAGCCGCATTTGTTGACTGACTGCTCCCTGTAGACCACAAGGATCCTTCCTCTTGGCTTTTTCAGTAATTTATCCCATTGTATGGAATGATTTTCCCTCAGATACCTTGTTCTGTTACCTCCTTCTATACTGTTCAAGTCCCACCTCCCTGGTAAGGCTTAACCGGTCCCCTGCTTATTTTGAAAGCCCTGCTTCTCTCTGCCTTTAAGCTCAGTCCTCCATATCTTGCCTTATTTCTTCATAGTGTTTGTTACTGGCTAAGCTACCAGAAATCTTACAGATATTCATTGTCTCTTTCTTCCTCTCCAACTAGAACATGGTCTTCGCAGGTTAGGAATTCTGCGTTTATTAAGTCTGGTGGAGACCATGCAGACTCTAGGGTCAGAGAGAAGTGGTCACAGTTGTAAATCAACGTGGTTTGACATGTTAGCAGTTTAGGTTAGAGTCAGGCCAGGCAGTCATTAAAGAGGACCTTTTCTGATATAACTAAGCTACTTGATAAATTCTAAGTAAGCTTAAATTTCAATAATCACACAGCAGGCAGAAGCACTTCCTTCTGTCCTTCCTTCAGACTCGAGGACCTTTATGCCAAATCCGTTCTCTCGTGGGGAAGTGGGAATGTGTGAGGATGATCAGCCAATGTCTTAAGTTACACAAGGCACACACATACAGAAATAAACTTGTTTTTAAAAAAATGATAAGAGTGGTTTCCTGTGTCACAGCAGGGATTCCCTAGCCCCCAGTGAGCTCAGAGCAGTGGGATAAGAGAGGGAAGGGGCCACATAAGCCAACCCGGTCTCCTTCCTCTGGACTTGCCTTCCCATGGATTGTCATCCATTAATCACTCAGCACGCAGACCTCACGGTGAGCACGCAGAGTCATAAAACGCGTCTACTTCCACATCCCAGTCACTGGGGCATGGAACACGTTGCATAGTTAAGTGTGGCTGAGAACATTATCACTCATATATGTGTTCTTCCTCCTTTGACGAGTCAAAGAGTAAACAGCAGAGTCATACTAGCAACAGCAGGATTTAGTGTGAATATAAAATATACACACATATTGTGGGAAAGATTTTGTTAAATGGATATGGACATAGGCATTGTCTGGAGCCGGGTTAGACCTGTAGGAGCCGTTGGCAAGGGCTGTGGCGTGTCCACCGTGTCGGAGCCTGAGTTAGGGGTAGGGCCGAGGCCATCGGCTCTGCCTACCATGGCATTCTCTGGGTCCAGGGCTGACCGGAGGACAACCGCCCGTGCTGTGGGTGTCTGAGGCGTGCAGGATGCTGGTTGTGTTTCTGCCAATGGCCTCGTGTGGGGACCTGGGGGGCTAGCAAGTTCCTTTCCCGATGTTGGTGGCATGCACATCGGGTCATCGTCCGACTTGCGTGTAGGTCCGAGGCCGTCGTCTATGCCTACCACGGCATCGTGTGTGTCCAGGGTGGTCCGGAGAATGACTTCCCACATGGTGGGTGTCTGAGGTGTGCAGGAGGCTGGAAGTGCTGCTGCCCATGGCCTCGTGTGGGGCTGGGGGTTGACCGGAAGATGATGGCCATCGAAGGGTGTGTTGTGTCCATGTGCTCGTCTTGAGCATAATTGCCAGACCTCAGGCAGAAAGTGGTGCTGCCCACGGCCCCATGAAGGGCCGTTGGCGACTGGAAGGTGACGGCCATCGAGGGTGGTGCCGTGTCCATGGGCTCGTCTTGAGCATCATTACCGGCCCTCACACCGAAGTTGGTGCTGCCCACAGCCCCGTGCGGGGTCGGGTGCGACCGGAAGATGACGGCCTTCGAGGGTGGTGTCGTGTCCATGGGCTCGTCTAGAGCATCATTGCCGGCCTTTCTGCCAAAGGGGGAGCTGCCCAAAGCCTCGTTTGCGGACGGGGGCTAACGGAAGATGTCGGCAATCGAGGATGTTGTCGTGTCCATCGGCTCTTCTTGGGAATCAGCCTTCAGGCTGGCGACTATGCAGCCCATGGACTCTTCTGGGACCATGGGGTAGTTGTAGATGCCTTTCCCGAAGGCAATAGTGTGACCATTGGGTCGTCGTCCACCTTGCGGGTAGGGCCGAGGCCATCATCTGTGCCTCTCATGGCATCTTATGGAGCCAGGGGAGACCAGACGACAACCGCCCATGCGGGGGTCATCTGAGGTGCACAGGAGACCGGCGGTGGTGCTGCCCATAGCATCGTGCGGGGCCGGGTGGGTCCGGAAGATGATGGCCAGCGGTGGTGGCGTCGAGTCCATCAGCTCGTCCCGAGCGTCAGTGCCAGCCATCGGGCCTTCGCTTGTGCTGCCCAAGGCCTTGTCTGTTGGCTGACACTGGATGGTGGTTTTGCGGAGGCAGGACACCACACGGTGGGCTTGTAGTGGTGCCCGTGTGCCCTGCGGAGGAGGAGCTCATCTGGGTGGTTTCTCTCCAGCTGTCTGCTGGGAGCCAAGTATGGTCCAGTGGCCCAGGGATGCTCCCCGTGGAAGTGGGAACTCTGCTGGAAAAAGTGGGAAAAGCCAGCCGCTAAAGGCACAGGATCCCAGAGGAACAGCCTCTGACCAGTGCAGTGAGCAGGTGCAGGGTGCTCCCTGGCAGGAGGGATATGGGGCAACGCCCGGGGATGGTAAGAAACGGCAGGCGAACAAGGTGGGTCTGGGAAGGCAGCGAGAGGTGTGGGGCACGAACCTTAGGAAGGAGGAAACGGTCCACATGGAAAAATGGGTTGTGGTGTGCGCCAAACGATCCGAGGAAAGGGTCTGAAGCTAGGGAGAGGGTCTCCTTTGCCACTAACTCCTTCTCAGGCCAAGCACGCACTGAGTTGCTCAGCTAGGGCGAGCCTGGTCCATATGTCAGCTATGGGAAGCATCACAAAGTGGCCTGGGCTGCTGTGACGTCACCCAGGAGACACTTAACCAAGCCCCTATTGCCTTAATCAAACCGGCACCGCCCAGAGGAGACCCTGGTCCAAGGTCATGGCCTGGCCCCAAGGGCAACCCCAGTAGAATCCCTAGCCCCCTGGAATGCCCGCTGAGGTGCCGTGTAGGTGTTTGGAACAATGAGCACACCATGCGGACCATCGAGGGCTGCCGTGCCCGGATCTGTCAGAGCTCAGCCTGTCTGGGTGCCGGCTCTGCATGGGCTCGGCACCCAGAGTATGGCGGGAATCAAGTGCCTTGCTCCGCCCTCCCTCACACAATCCCGTAGCCCAGGGCTTGGTCAGGGCCCGGCGCCCAGCTACCACGTGGCTGTCTGGGGCACGGCCCACCCTTTCCTGGGCCTTCCCAGCTTCTCTGGGACACCTGGAGCCAGGCATGCCTTTTCGGCCATGGACAGCCTGGCGGCTGACTTCTGAGGAGTGTGCATACCCCATGAATTGCCTTTCTAGCTAGCGGCAGGGTTTTCCTTTGCTTCTCACAGAAAGCATAGGTCGGGGACCACAGGGTCTCATCATAGCTACATCCCACGTTCTGACTGGGCTTTGCCACCCAGATTTTCTCTCTGATCTAGTTTTGGGGGCCTGCGTCTCGTAGTTGAATAACACAACACAGTAAAATGGGAAACACTTTCCATTTTTAAAATGCTTCTCCTTTAGACTCTTGGTCTCGATGGCGTCGCTGTTCTTGCCCGTCAGCCAAGCTGGATGCTTGCGGGGCAACCTTGCCTCCTCTCAGCAGTCAACCTGTCCATTCCCAATCCTGACTGTTCATAATTTATGTTATAACCTGTGAAGATCGTGTCCCGTGTCAGTAATCCTGCTTCTAGTTTCTCAGGTCTTTCCTGGTGGACGTAGGCCCTGCTTGCTCACTGCTTCACTGTGGAAGCACTGACATTGTTACAGAATAAAATATTAAATTCTCCATCCCCAATTCACGGTCTGGCCTTCACTTTGTCTACATATCCTTCATTATGAGCCAAGCTCTCTGCTCCTTGAAAAGACCCTGTCTCGTGCCTTTTTCTCTCTGAATTATTTCCTCTGGGGTTTGCCAACTCTTGCATCTGGCTTTTAAGAATTTTAAACCCATCAGAAGAACATGGATCGCTGAAGACCCACCTCTATGTCACCTCCTCTTGGAGGCTTCTGTGCAATCTCAATTAGGGGTGCCTTCCTCTCCATTCTCCATACTTGGTGAGAACATCCCTTATCAAATATGAGTGTGTCAGCTCGTGCACATCACTCTTCGGGTCTTGGGATCTGTTGAACAGTGGTGACAGTGAATGACTGGACTCGGCTTCAAAGCTCAGCTGCCCGTCCAGTGGTACCTGGTGCCTCTCGCTCCTCTGAAAACCGTTCGTTATGTTCCAAACCGTGTGGAACATAAATGCGGGCAAGATGCCACCGACGACACCTCAGTCCCTGCTGTGTATGCCTCCGGGTGCTTAGGGAGAGGCCCAGCGAGCCGAGCCCCCGAACTTATCTTTAACGGTGATGAGCGCAGAGCGTTTTGGACAGGCCCCATCTGCTGCTGCTACTGCTGCTGCTGTGATGACTCCTCTCTCTGGCCCAGTGTGGTAAGATACCAGAACTCTTCTTGATCTCTGCCTGTGCTTTCTCCGTAGTGGTGTAGTTTGGTTGTATGGGGGTGGCTCCTTTCGCATCTCTGTTGGAATTAAGTACGGGCTCAGAAATCCCTTGTGTCAATTTTCATTGTACTGTACCATCTTCTGTTTCTATGTCTTTGGGTTTTCTCCTGCTGCTACTGCTTTTCCTCTGAGAGGACCTGTACCACAGGCCTGTTGTTGTCAGAAGAGTAAACTTGGTGCTTTACTCACCACCATGTTTGAGGGACATCGGCGTCACCGCTGATAGGAGGAGGGACAGGTAGAAAGGAACACTGAGTTCTAGACGGGAGAAGTTGTGAGCAAAGAGTGTGTTGTGGAGTGACGTTTTCTTTTGGGCATCCAAACTTCCCTCGGTATCTGGTTATTGCTTCTTTACATTCGTAAACATCATAAAATCCACTGATTTCAAAAGCCCAGACGCATATTATTACAGCAATTCAGTTGTTGAGGTGAGAAAAAATGAGAAGGGCCTAGCTATAGCACTGAATATATGACTGAGCACTGCCACAACTGAGCAGAAAGAATCCACGGTGGCGGGAAGGGCTATTTACTACTGACTGTCTCTCTGGGCACTCAAACAGAATCACTTTTATTTATTTATTTTTTGGTGTCAGTAATGTACAATTACGTGAGCAACTTTATGTTTACTAGGCTCCCCTTCCTACACTATCCCCCACATTGTCAAGTCCACTCCCCACTCCTCATTACAGGCGCTGTCCATCAATGTAGTAAGTTGCTTTTGAATCACTACCTGTCTTCTGAGTGTTATACTGCAATCCCCGTGGCCCCCCACGCCCTACATTGTGTGTGCAGATTGTAATGCCCCCTTTACACCCTTATCCCTCCTTCCCCACCCATCCTCCCAGGTCCCTTTCCCTTTGGTAACTGTTAGTCCATTCTTGGGTCTGTGAGTCTGCTGCTGTTTTGTTCCTTCCCGTTTTTCCTTTGTTCTCATACCTCACAGAGGAGTGAAATCCTTGGTACTTGTCTTTCTCCACCTGGCTTATTTCACTGAGAATAACACCCTCTAGCTCCTTCCGTGTTGTTGCAAATGGTGGTAGAACTTGTTTTCTTCTTATGGCTGAATGATATTCCATAGTGTGTATGTACCACCTCTTCTTTATCCATTCATCCCCTGATGGACACTTAGGTTGCTTCCATTTCTTTGCTATTGTAAAGAGTGCTGCGATCAACATAGGGGTGCATCTGTCTCTTTCAAACTGGGCTCCTGCACACTTAGGGTAAATTCCTAGGGAGGAATTCACGGGTCAAATAGTATTTCTGTTCTTCGGTTTTTTGGGGAACCTCCATACTGCTTTCCACAATGGTTGAGCTAACTGACATTACCACCAGCAATGTAGGAGGGCTCCCGTTTCTCCACACCTTTGCCGACATCTGTTGTTGTCTGTCTTTTGGGTGGTGGCCATCCTAACTGCTGTGAGTTGATACCCCACTGTGGATTAATGTGTATTTCTCTGATAGTTAGCGATGTGCAGCATCTTTTCATTTGCCTGTTGGCCACCTGAAATTGCTTCTGTGGAGAAGTGTCTGTTCAGATTCTCTGCCCATTTGTAATTGGATTTATTTGCTATTTGTGTGTTGAGGTTCGTGAGCTCTTGATACATGTTTTGGATGGCAACGCCTTATCAAATGTCTCATCAGTGAATATATTCTCAAATAATGAAGGATGTCTTTTCGTTCTACTGATGGTGGTCAAACAGAATCTTACTAAACCCCCTTCCACTTCATTCAAAATCTGACTAATAATTCCTTTTTTCCTGAAGACCAACCAGCCGAGAAAATTGGAATGAAGAGGAGAAGCTGTGATGCAGGAACATCTAGTGTAAAACTGAGAGGTGAGGTGGTGTGGAGACTGGTAGGTTGTATCTTGCCATTTGCTGCTTTCAAGGGTCATAGGGAAAAAAGATTGCCAAGGAGATGAAGCCCAGGGTGTTGACGTCTCCTAGTATCGGTGGAGCCACATAGCCTCTAGCCATTGATGGGAAGGCTAGCATGTGGCACTGTTGTCTTTCCTGTGGTGTTAGATGAGCGGCGTCCCCCATATGCAGTTCAGTCAGAGCCCATGTGGGACTGTCCTGACACAGGCTGGGTGGACCCTAGAGCTGTGCCGTTCCTGCTGGGCTCTTGCAGCACCCATCTCGGGACCGGGCCTTAGCAGTGCTCCCGGAGAAAGAGAGAGAGATAGAGAGAATTGTGCTCTAGAGATAGGGGCAGTTTTATTTTCTGTAGCTCCCTGAGCATGCTCCTGATGTTTATTTTGAGATCTCTTTCTCAGGAAGATTTAGTTGAGTCCAGTTACCGGGTTCCTTTGAACGTTCATATTTGTAGGTGGCGCCCTCTAGCTCCGAGAAGCTTTACTCTCTGGAGATGCTCAGCCCTTGGGGGGATGGCAGGGGTCCCAGGGGAGCAGTGCCAGTGCCCAACCCCGCCGGGAGTAAAGAGGTCTTTCCTTCCTCCCGACCACAGTGCCCATCTCCACTGCCAGGGCCAGTATGTGGAACATGCAGGGAGATGCTGCCGAAGGTGGGGACGGCCGTTTTGCAGGCCGTTGCTGGTGGTGAGGTAGGCCGTGTACCAGTCAGATCACGGTAAGGGGCCTGGGAGCAGCGAGGCCAGCCACGGGGATGAAGCGACCAGAGCTCCTGAAAAATTCCCCGCCTGCCGGGCAGAGTGCACGTGGGCAGTTTGGCACACCTGTCCTTTCTCCTGCGTGGCAAGCCCTGTGGAAGCCTTGCCCCTTTAGCAGTTCTCTCACTGTTAGGAGTCTCTCAGACTGTCCGCCTTTTTTTTGTCCCACAGCGGCCAGATGTGGATCCCTGTGTTGTCCCACAAGTGGCTGGAACCTCAAGGCTCTCGAAGTCTTCTGCCTCTCTTTGCTTTCCAACCCCACCAATCCTCATGTGCACACCACATGTATGGTAGGTTCGTGCTCAGAGAGCATATCTCCAGGGCTGTACAGCACACTTCTCCTTGAGGTGACAGGATGCCGCAGCAGCTTTCCTCCCTGCTGTTCTTCCACGATTTGATGTAGATGTTCTATTTCCAAATAGTACGTATGTATGTGGTTTTGATTTTGGGAGGATGTTTCTGCATCCCCTCTCATGTGAGCCGGGGTCATTAATCCCATCAGCACATCTTTTTTATATTTTTCTTTTTCAGTTTCACTTGTCTAGTGTACCTGTTCCCAACCCCTCAACTTGTAGTTATGCTTCGTCCTTGGAAACCAAGTGAGTCCCTTGAAAGGGAGAACGTAGGTGGTCTTGAGTTTTCATCCCTTCTTTTAACCATGTGTCTTTTGATTTTTAGCACTCAGAGCCTGTCCGTTTATTCTGACAATTGAGAGCTGTGTCCTTGTTGCACATGAAATATCTTTTTTGTCATCATTAATCTGCAATCACGCGAAGAACATTATGATCACCAAGTACACCAAGTCCTTCCCCAAAACCCTGTTATAGTCGCTATCCATCAGCGTTGGTAGCTGTACACCGATTCAACATGTCCCCCCCCATACACCACGTTACAGTCGCAGTCCATCAGCGTGTAGTAAGATGCTGTAGAATCTCTAATTGACTTCTCTGTGTTGTACAGCCCTCGCCATGCACAACAGCCCCCATGCATTATACATGCTAATCCTAATGCCCCCTTTCTTTCTAACTGCCCTTATCCTTCCCTTCCAACCCACCCAGCCCAGTCACTTTCCCTTTGGTAACTGTTAGTACTCTCTCGGTTTCTGTGAGTCCGCTGCTGTTTTTTTCCTTCAGTTTTTCTTTTTTGTTATACTCCACACATCAGTGAAATCATTTGGAACTTGTCTTTCTCTGCCTGGCCTATTTCACTGCGCATAATACCCTCTAGCTCCATCCACATTGTTGCAAATGGTAGGATTTGTTTTCTTCTTACGGCTGCTTACTGCACTTTTTAAACTGGATTTCTGTCTTCTCTTTGGTCTGTATTTTCGCTATGTGCTTTCACCATTTCTTTCCTGGTTATGAGCAATACCTTTATGTTAATCGATATGTACCTATATTTATCTATCTGTCTGTATGTCTATCTATCAATCAATCAGTCATATTTTTGTCTGAACATCTGTCCTTGTATGCAGAACAGTTAACAACATAGACAATGTCCCTTCGCTTCTTTATGCTTCCAAAAATCTTGCAAGGTAACTAGTTTGTAAGGAGAGTCCTGGGTTCCCTGAGACACTTGCAGGTTGAGTCAGAAGTGTACTTACAAAACCAGAAAATGGTTGTGCCGGGACTTGAACCCGTGTCTCTATCCTCTGTCCTCTTTCATCTCCTTCTAATTTGTTGTCTGTATTTCGCCACATTCATTGACTAAGTGCTCCCTGAAGACCACGAGTATCATTCCTCTGGGCCTGTTGTCAACAGAAAAGTAAACTTGTTGCTTTGCACACCACCATGTTTGAAGGACATCAGCGTGATAACCGCCGATAGGACGGAGGGTCAAATAAAAAGGAACACCAATTTCTAGACAGGAGCAGTTGGGTGTTAAGAGTGTATTGTGGAGTGACGTGTTTATTTGAGTGTCCAAACATCCCTCTTCAGGTGGTTATTAGATCTTCACATTCGTGAACATCATAAAACCCACTGATTTCAAAGGCCCAGACCCATATTATTACAGCAATTCAGTTGTTGAGTTGAGAGAAAATGAGAAGGATATTGCTGCACCACTAAATCTATGTCTGGGCACTGCTGATACCAAACAAAAAGCATTCACAGTGGCCAGATATGGCTATTTTCTACTGACTGTCTCTGGGGGACACACACAGAATCCATTTGATTGATTGTTTTTCGGATTCACTTATGTTGGGTACCTCTCACCACCCCTACGGCTTGTAGTTTTTCTGTGTCCTTGGATCTCAAGTGAGTCTCCTCTAAGAGAGAACGTAGGTGTTCTTGAGTTTTCATCCCTTCTTTTATCCCTGTGTCTTTTGTTTGGAGCACTCAAAGCCTGTCCATTTACACTAATGATTCAGAGCTGTGCCCTTATTGCACTTTAAAATTCTTTTTTTATCATTAATCTACAATCACTTGAAGAACATTATGTTTACTAGGATCCCCCCTTCATCAAGTCCTCCAGGAAAACCTCTTACAGAATGTGTCCATCAGCATAGTTGGATGCTGTAGACTACTTCAACATGAACCCCCACACACACCCCGTTACAGTCGCTGTCCATCAGCGTGTAGTAAGATGTTGTAGAATCTCTACTTTTCTTCTCTGTGTTGTACAGCACTCCCCATGCCCAACCGTCCGCACGCATTATTCATGCTAATAATAATATCCCCTTTCTTTCTTCCTGCCCTTATCCCTCCCTTATCACCCACCCTGCCCAGTACATTTCCCTTTGGTATCTGTTAGTCCACTCTCGGGTTCTGTGATTCTGCTGCTGTTTATTTCCATCAGTTTTTCTATGTTGTTGTACTCTACACATGAGTAAAATCATTTGGTACTTGTCTTTTTCCTCCTGGCCTATTTCACTGAGCATAATACCGTATAACTCCATCCACATCATTGTAAATGGTAGGATTTGTTTTCTTCTTATGGCTCCTTACTGCACACTTTAACTGGATTTCATTCTTCTTTTTTGTTTGTAGTTTCGCTATGTGCTTTCACCATTGCTCTCCTGGTTATGAGCAGTAGCTTTGTGTTAATCGATATGTACCTATATCTATCTATCTGTCTGTCTATCTATTTATCAATCAATCAATCAATCAATCATCTTTTTGTCTGCCCATCTGTCCTTGTGTACAGAACAGTTAACCATATATCCTATATCACTTTCCTACACTATGCTTCCAAAAATCCTGCAAAGTATCTAGGCTGTAGAGAGACCACTGGGTTCACCGAGACACTTGCAGTTCGAGGCGGCCGCGTGTACCTACAAAACCAGGAAATAGTTGTGCCGGGACTTGAACCCGTGTCTCTATCCTCTGTCTTCTTTCATCTCCTTCTAACTTACTGTCTGTATTTAGCCACATTCTTTGACTAAGTGCTCCCTGAAGACCACAAGTATCATTCCTCTGGGCCTGTTGTCTCGAGAAAAGAAAACTTGTTCTTTGCTCACCACCATGTTTGAAAGACATCAGCGTGATCACCGGCGATAGGACGGAGGGTCAAATAAAAAGGAACACCAATTTCTAGACAGGAGCAGTTGGGAGCTAAGAGTGTTTTGTGGGGTGACGTGTTTATTTGAGTGTCCAAACTTCCCTCTTTAGGTAGTTATTAGATCCTCCCATTCGTGAACATCATAAAACCCACTGATTTCAAAGGCCTAGACGCTTATTATTACAGCAACTCAGTTGTCGAGGTGAGAGAAAATGAGAAGTATGTTGCTGCACCACTAAATCAATGGCTGGGAACGGCTGAAACCAAACAAAAAGAATTCACGGAGGCCAGATAGGGCTATTTTCTTCTGACTGTCTCAATGGACTCACACAGAATCCATTTGTTTGATTGTCTGTTTTTTAGTTTCACTCGTGTAGGGTACTTGTCCACACACCTTCGACTTGTAGTGTGTCTGTGTCCTTGGATCTCAAGTGAGTCTCCTGTAAGTAAGCACGTACGTGTCTTGAGTTTTCATCCCTTCTTTTAACCCTGTGTCTTTTGTTTGCTGCACTCAGTGCCTGACATTTTATTCTGATGATTCAGAGCTGTGCACTTATTGCACTTAAAGAATTTTTTTTATCATTAAGCTAAAATCACTTGAAGAACATTATGTTTACTATGCTCCCCCCTTCACCAAGTACATCTGAAAAACCTCTTCAGTCGCTGTCGATCTGCGTAGTTGGATGCTGTAGACCCCTTCACCATGTCCCTCCCAACAGACCCCATTACAGTCGCTGTCCATCAGTGAGTAGTAAGATGCTATATGATCTTACTAGCCTTCTCTGTGTTGTACAGCACTCCCCATGACCCCTCGACCCAAAGCATTATACATGCTAAAACTAATGCCCCCATTCTTTCTCCTCACACTTATCCCTCCCTTCAGACCAACCCTGCCCAGTCCTTTTCCCTTTGGTAACTTTTAGTCAACTCTCGGGTTCTGTGAGTCTGCTGCTGTTTTTCTCCTTCAGTTTTTCTTTGTTGTTGTACTACACACATGAGTGAAAACACTTGGTACTTGTCTTTCTCCGCCTGGCCTATTTCTCTGAACATACTACCGTCTAGCTCCATCCAGGTCATTACAAATGGTAGGATTTGTTTTCTTCTTAAGGCTGCTTACTGCACTTTTAAAACTGGATTTCATTCTTCCTTTTTGTTTGTAGTTTAGCTATGTTATTCACCATTCAACTCCTGGTTATGAACAATAGCTTTGTGTCAATCGATATGTATCTGTATCTATCTATCTAATGGTCTGTCTGTCTATCTATGTTTCTACGTATGTATGTATGTATGTATCTATCTATCTATCTCTCTAACTATCATCT
This sequence comes from Manis pentadactyla, assembly GCF_030020395.1. Taxonomy (NCBI): domain Eukaryota; kingdom Metazoa; phylum Chordata; class Mammalia; order Pholidota; family Manidae; genus Manis; species Manis pentadactyla. The sequence goes on along the minus strand of NC_080038.1, from coordinate 162,921,616 downwards.
ATCTATGATGTCTATCATCTATCAATCCATGTACCTATCTATCTATCTTTCATCTGTCATCTGTGTACCTATCTATCTATTAATCAATCATCTTTTTGTCTACCCATCTATCCTTCTGTACAGAACAGTTAACAACATAGCCTATGTCTCTTCCCTACATTATGCTTCCAGAAATCTTGCAAGGTAACTAAGCCATAAGGAGAGCACTGTGTTCACCGATACACTTTCAGGTAGAGTCAGCTGCGTGTGCTTACAAAACCAGTAAATGGAGGTGAAAGGACTTGAACCTGTATCTCTGTCCACTGTCCTCTCATACTTCCTGCTCGCTTGGTGACTTTATTTAGCCACATTCAGTGAGTAAGTGATCCCTGAAGACCACAAGTATCCTTCGTCTGGTCCGGTTGTCGAAAGAAAAGTGTACTTGGTTCTTTGCACACCACCATGTTTGAGGGACATCGGCGTGATCACTGCTGATAGGTGCAGGGACAATTATAAAGGAACACCTATTTCTGGACAGGAGCTGTTGGGAACAAAGAGTGTGTTGTGGAGTGAAGTGTTTATTTGAGGGTCCAAACTTCCCTCCTTAAGTGGTTATTACTTCTTTACATTCGTGAACATCATAAAAAGCAATGATTTTAGAAGCCCAGACGCATATTATTACAGCAATTCATTTGTTGAGGTGAGAGGAAATGAGAAGGAACTTGCTGCACCACTAAATCTATGCCTGAGCACTGCTGAAATCAAACAAAAAGAATTCACGGTGGCTAGATAGGGCTATTTTCTACTGACTCTCTCTGGGGACTCAAACAGAATTCATTTGTTTGTTTGTTTCTTATTTTCACTTGTATAGGTAATCTGTCCCCGCCCCTTCAGCTTGTAGTTTGTCTGTGTCCTTGGATCTCAAGTGAGTCTCCAGTAAGGGAGCACGTAGGAGATCTTGCGTTTTCATCAGTTCTTCTAACACTGGGTCTTTTGATTGAAGCACTCAAAGCCTGTACTTTTATTCTGATATTTGAGAGCTGTGCTCTTACTGCACTTTGAAATTCTTTTTGTTCTCATTAATATACAATCACATGCAGAACATTATGTTTTCCAGTCTACACCCTTCACCAAGTCCCCGGCAAAAGCCAGTTACAGTCGCTGTCCGTCAGCATGTACTAAGATGCTGTAGAATCACTACATGTCTTCTCTGTGTTATGCAGCCGTACAAATGACCCCCCAAGTTACACACTATACATGCTAATCCTAATGCCCCCATTCTTTTTCCCCGCCCTTATTACTCCCTTCCCAAAAACCCTCCCCAGTCCCTTTCTCTTTGGTAACTGTTAGTCCACTCTCGGGTTCTGTGAGTCTGCTGCTGTCTTTTCCTTCAGTTTTTCTTTGTTATCATACTCCACACATGAGTGAAATCATTTGGTACATGTATTTCTCCTCCTTGAATATTTGACTGAGCATAATACCCTCTAGCTCCATCCACGTTATTGCAAATAATAGGATTTGTTTTCTTCTTATGGCTGCCTACTGCACTTTTTAAACTGGATTTCATTCTTCTTTTTTGTTTGTAGTTTCGCTATGTGCTTTCACCATTGCTCTCCTGGTTATGAGCAGTAGCTTTGTGTTAATCGATATGTACCTATATCTATCTATCTGTCTGTCTATCTATTTATCAATCAATCAATCAATCAATCATCTTTTTGTCTGCCCATCTGTCCTTGTGTACAGAACAGTTAACCATATATCCTATATCACTTTCCTACACTATGCTTCCAAAAATCCTGCAAAGTATCTAGGCTGTAGAGAGACCACTGGGTTCACCGAGACACTTGCAGTTCGAGGCGGCCGCGTGTACCTACAAAACCAGGAAATAGTTGTGCCGGGACTTGAACCCGTGTCTCTATCCTCTGTCTTCTTTCATCTCCTTCTAACTTACTGTCTGTATTTAGCCACATTCTTTGACTAAGTGCTCCCTGAAGACCACAAGTATCATTCCTCTGGGCCTGTTGTCTCGAGAAAAGAAAACTTGTTCTTTGCTCACCACCATGTTTGAAGGACATCAGCGTGATCACCGGCGATAGGACGGAGGGTCAAATAAAAAGGAACACCAATTTCTAGACAGGAGCAGTTGGGAGCTAAGAGTGTTTTGTGGGGTGACGTGTTTATTTGAGTGTCCAAACTTCCCTCTTTAGGTAGTTATTAGATCCTCCCATTCGTGAACATCATAAAACCCACTGATTTCAAAGGCCTAGACGCTTATTATTACAGCAACTCAGTTGTCGAGGTGAGAGAAAATGAGAAGTATGTTGCTGCACCACTAAATCAATGGCTGGGAACGGCTGAAACCAAACAAAAAGAATTCACGGAGGCCAGATAGGGCTATTTTCTTCTGACTGTCTCAATGGACTCACACAGAATCCATTTGTTTGATTGTCTGTTTTTCAGTTTCACTCGTGTAGGGTACTTGTCCACACACCTTCGACTTGTAGTGTGTCTGTGTCCTTGGATCTCAAGTGAGTCTCCTGTAAGTAAGCACGTACGTGTCTTGAGTTTTCATCCCTTCTTTTAACCCTGTGTCTTTTGTTTGCTGCACTCAGTGCCTGACCTTTTATTCTGATGATTCAGAGCTGTGCACTTATTGCACTTAAAGAATTTTTTTTATCATTAAGCTAAAATCAATTGAAGAACATTATGTTTACTATGCTCCCCCCTTCACCAAGTACATCTGAAAAACCTCTTCAGTCGCTGTCGATCTGCGTAGTTGGATGCTGTAGACCCCTTCACCATGTCCCTCCCAACAGACCCCATTACAGTCGCTGTCCATCAGTGAGTAGTAAGATGCTATATGATCTTACTAGCCTTCTCTGTGTTGTACAGCACTCCCCATGACCCCTCGACCCAAAGCATTATACATGCTAAAACTAATGCCCCCATTCTTTCTCCTCACACTTATCCCTCCCTTCAGACCAACCCTGCCCAGTCCTTTTCCCTTTGGTAACTTTTAGTCAACTCTCGGGTTCTGTGAGTCTGCTGCTGTTTTTCTCCTTCAGTTTTTCTTTGTTGTTGTACTACACACATGAGTGAAAACACTTGGTACTTGTCTTTCTCCGCCTGGCCTATTTCTCTGAACATACTACCGTCTAGCTCCATCCAGGTCATTACAAATGGTAGGATTTGTTTTCTTCTTAAGGCTGCTTACTGCACTTTTAAAACTGGATTTCATTCTTCCTTTTTGTTTGTAGTTTAGCTATGTTATTCACCATTCAACTCCTGGTTATGAACAATAGCTTTGTGTCAATCGATATGTATCTGTATCTATCTATCTAATGGTCTGTCTGTCTATCTATGTTTCTACGTATGTATGTATGTATGTATCTATCTATCTATCTCTCTAACTATCATCTATCTATGATGTCTATCATCTATCAATCCATGTACCTATCTATCTATCTTTCATCTGTCATCTGTGTACCTATCTATCTATGAATCAATCATCTTTTTGTCTACCCATCTATCCTTCTGTACAGAACAGTTAACAACATAGCCTATGTCTCTTCCCTACATTATGGTTCCAGAAATCTTGCAAGGTAACTAAGCCATAAGGAGAGCACTGTGTTCACCGATACACTTTCAGGTAGAGTCAGCCGCGTGTGCTTACAAAACCAGTAAATGGAGGTGAAAGGACTTGAACTTGTATCTCTGTCCACTGTCCTCTCATACTTCCTGCTCGCTTGATGACTTTATTTAGCCACATTCAGTGAGTAAGTGATCCCTGAAGACCACAAGTATCCTTCGTCTGGTCCGGTTGTCGAAAGAAAAGTGTACTTGGTTCTTTGCACACCACCATGTTTGAGGGACATCGGCGTGATCACTGCTGATAGGTGCAGGGACAATTATAAAGGAACACCTATTTCTGGACAGGAGCTGTTGGGAACAAAGAGTGTGTTGTGGAGTGAAGTGTTTATTTGAGGGTCCAAACTTCCCTCCTTAGGTGGTTATTACTTCTTTACATTCGTGAACATCATAAAAAGCAATGATTTTAGAAGCCCAGACGCATATTATTACAGCAATTCATTTGTTGAGGTGAGAGGAAATGAGAAGGAACTTGCTGCACCACTAAATCTATGCCTGAGCACTGCTGAAATCAAACAAAAAGAATTCACGGTGGCTAGATAGGGCTATTTTCTACTGACTCTCTCTGGGGACTCAAACAGAATTCATTTATTTGTTTGTTTCTTATTTTCACTTGTATAGGTAATCTGTCCCCGCCCCTTCAGCTTGTAGTTTGTCTGTGTCCTTGGATCTCAAGTGAATCTCCAGTAAGGGAGCACGTAGGAGATCTTGCGTTTTCATCAGTTCTTCTAACACTGGGTCTTTTGATTGAAGCACTCAAAGCCTGTACTTTTATTCTGATATTTGAGAGCTGTGCTCTTACTGCACTTTGAAATTCTTTTTGTTCTCATTAATATACAATCACATGCAGAACATTATGTTTTCCAGTCTACACCCTTCACCAAGTCCCCGGCAAAAGCCAGTTACAGTCGCTGTCCGTCAGCGTGTACTAAGATGCTGTAGAATCACTACATGTCTTCTCTGTGTTATGCAGCCGTACAAATGACCCCCCAAGTTACACACTATACATGCTAATCCTAATGCCCCCATTCTTTTTCCCCGCCCTTATTACTCCCTTCCCAAAAACCCTCCCCAGTCCCTTTCTCTTTGGTAACTGTTAGTCCACTCTCGGGTTCTGTGAGTCTGCTGCTGTCTTTTCCTTCAGTTTTTCTTTGTTATCATACTCCACACATGAGTGAAATCATTTGGTACATGTATTTCTCCTCCTTGAATATTTGACTGAGCATAATACCCTCTAGCTCCATCCACGTTATTGCAAATAATAGGATTTGTTTTCTTCTTATGGCTGCCTACTGCACTTTTTAAACTGGATTTCATTCTTCTTTTTTGTTTGTAGTTTCGCTATGTGCTTTCACCATTGCTCTCCTGGTTATGAGCAGTAGCTTTGTGTTAATCGATATGTACCTATATCTATCTATCTGTCTGTCTATCTATTTATCAATCAATCAATCAATCAATCATCTTTTTGTCTGCCCATCTGTCCTTGTGTACAGAACAGTTAACCATATATCCTATATCACTTTCCTACACTATGCTTCCAAAAATCCTGCAAAGTATCTAGGCTGTAGAGAGACCACTGGGTTCACCGAGACACTTGCAGTTCGAGGCGGCCGCGTGTACCTACAAAACCAGGAAATAGTTGTGCCGGGACTTGAACCCGTGTCTCTATCCTCTGTCTTCTTTCATCTCCTTCTAACTTACTGTCTGTATTTAGCCACATTCTTTGACTAAGTGCTCCCTGAAGACCACAAGTATCATTCCTCTGGGCCTGTTGTCTCGAGAAAAGAAAACTTGTTCTTTGCTCACCACCATGTTTGAAGGACATCAGCGTGATCACCGGCGATAGGACGGAGGGTCAAATAAAAAGGAACACCAATTTCTAGACAGGAGCAGTTGGGAGCTAAGAGTGTTTTGTGGGGTGACGTGTTTATTTGAGTGTCCAAACTTCCCTCTTTAGGTAGTTATTAGATCCTCCCATTCGTGAACATCATAAAACCCACTGATTTCAAAGGCCCAGATGCTTATTATTACAGCAACTCAGTTGTCGAGGTGAGAGAAAATGAGAAGTATGTTGCTGCACCACTAAATCAATGGCTGGGAACGGCTGAAACCAAACAAAAAGAATTCACGGAGGCCAGATAGGGCTATTTTCTTCTGACTGTCTCAATGGACTCACACAGAATCCATTTGTTTGATTGTTTGTTTTTCAGTTTCACTCGTGTAGGGTACTTGTCCACACACCTTCGGCTTGTAGTGTGTCTGTGTCCTTGGATCTCAAGTGAGTCTCCTGTAAGTAAGCACGTACGTGTCTTGAGTTTTCATCCCTTCTTTTAACCCTGTGTCTTTTGTTTGCTGCACTCAGTGCCTGACCTTTTATTCTGATGATTCAGAGCTGTGCACTTATTGCACTTAAAGAATTTTTTTATCATTAAGCTAAAATCAATTGAAGAACATAATGTTTACTATGCTCCCCCCTTCACAAAGTACATCTGAAAAACCTCTTCAGTCGCTGTCGATCTGCGTAGTTGGATGCTGTAGACCCCTTCACCATGTCCCTCCCAACAGACCCCGTTACAGTCGCTGTCCATCAGTGAGTAGTAAGATGCTATATGATCTCTACTAGCCTTCTCTGTGTTGTACAGCACTCCCCATGCCCCCTCGACCCCAAGCATTATACATGCTAAAACTAATGCCCCCATTCTTTCTCCTCACACTTATCCCTCCCTTCAGACCAACCCTGCCCAGTCCTTTTCCCTTTGGTAACTTTTAGTCAACTCTCGGGTTCTGTGAGTCTGCTGCTGTTTTTCTCCTTCAGTTTTTCTTTGTTGTTGTACTACACACATGAGTGAAAACACTTGGTACTTGTCTTTCTCCGCCTGGCCTATTTCTCTGAACATACTACTGTCTAGCTCCATCCAGGTCATTACAAATGGTAGGATTTGTTTTCTTCTTAAGGCTGCTTACTGCACTTTTAAAACTGGATTTCATTCTTCCTTTTTGTTTGTAGTTTAGCTATGTTATTCACCATTCAACTCCTGGTTATGAACAATAGCTTTGTGTCAATCGATATGTATCTGTATCTATCTATCTAATGGTCTGTCTGTCTATCTATGTTTCTACGTATGTATGTATGTATGTATCTATCTATCTATCTCTCTAACTATCATCTATCTATGATGTCTATCATCTATCAATCCATGTACCTATCTATCTATCTTTCATCTGTCATCTGTGTACCTATCTATCTATGAATCAATCATCTTTTTTTCTACCCATCTATCCTTCTGTACAGAACAGTTAACAACATAGCTTATGTCTCTTCCCTACATTATGGTTCCAGAAATCTTGCAAGGTAACTAAGCCATAAGGAGAGCACTGTGTTCACCGATACACTTTCAGGTAGAGTCAGCCGCGTGTGCTTACAAAACCAGTAAATGGAGGTGAAAGGACTTGAACCTGTATCTCTGTCCACTGTCCTCTCATACTTCCTGCTCGCTTGGTGACTTTATTTAGCCACATTCAGTGAGTAAGTGATCCCTGAAGACCACAAGTATCCTTCGTCTGGTCCGGTTGTCGAAAGAAAAGTGTACTTGGTTCTTTGCACACCACCATGTTTGAGGGACATCGGCGTGATCACTGCTGATAGGTGCAGGGACAATTATAAAGGAACACCTATTTCTGGACAGGAGCTGTTGGGAACAAAGAGTGTGTTGTGGAGTGAAGTGTTTATTTGAGGGTCCAAACTTCCCTCCTTAAGTGGTTATTACTTCTTTACATTCGTGAACATCATAAAAAGCAATGATTTTAGAAGCCCAGACGCATATTATTACAGCAATTCATTTGTTGAGGTGAGAGGAAATGAGAAGGAACTTGCTGCACCACTAAATCTATGCCTGAGCACTGCTGAAATCAAACAAAAAGAATTCACGGTGGCTAGATAGGGCTATTTTCTACTGACTCTCTCTGGGGACTCAAACAGAATTCATTTGTTTGTTTGTTTCTTATTTTCACTTGTATAGGTAATCTGTCCCCGCCCCTTCAGCTTGTAGTTTGTCTGTGTCCTTGGATCTCAAGTGAGTCTCCAGTAAGGGAGCACGTAGGAGATCTTGCGTTTTCATCAGTTCTTCTAACACTGGGTCTTTTGATTGAAGCACTCAAAGCCTGTACTTTTATTCTGATATTTGAGAGCTGTGCTCTTACTGCACTTTGAAATTCTTTTTGTTCTCATTAATATACAATCACATGCAGAACATTATGTTTTCCAGTCTACACCCTTCACCAAGTCCCCGGCAAAAGCCAGTTACAGTCGCTGTCCGTCAGCGTGTACTAAGATGCTGTAGAATCACTACATGTCTTCTCTGTGTTATGCAGCCGTACAAATGACCCCCCAAGTTACACACTATACATGCTAATCCTAATGCCCCCATTCTTTTTCCCCGCCCTTATTACTCCCTTCCCAAAAACCCTCCCCGGTCCCTTTCTCTTTGGTAACTGTTAGTCCACTCTCGGGTTCTGTGAGTCTGCTGCTGCCTTTTCCTTCAGTTTTTCTTTGTTATCATACTCCACACATGAGTGAAATCATTTGGTACATGTATTTCTCCTCCTTGAATATTTGACTGAGCATAATACCCTCTAGCTCCATCCACGTTATTGCAAATAATAGGATTTGTTTTCTTCTTATGGCTGCCTACTGCACTTTTTAAACTGGATTTCATTCTTCTTTTTTGTTTGTAGTTTCGCTATGTGCTTTCACCATTGCTCTCCTGGTTATGAGCAGTAGCTTTGTGTTAATCGATATGTACCTATATCTATCTATCTGTCTGTCTATCTATTTATCAATCAATCAATCAATCAATCATCTTTTTGTCTGCCCATCTGTCCTTGTGTACAGAACAGTTAACCATATATCCTATATCACTTTCCTTCACTATGCTTCCAAAAATCCTGCAAAGTATCTAGGCTGTAGAGAGACCACTGGGTTCACCGAGACACTTGCAGTTCGAGGCGGCCGCGTGTACCTACAAAACCAGGAAATAGTTGTGCCGGGACTTGAACCCGTGTCTCTATCCTCTGTCTTCTTTCATCTCCTTCTAACTTACTGTCTGTATTTAGCCACATTCTTTGACTAAGTGCTCCCTGAAGACCACAAGTATCATTCCTCTGGGCCTGTTGTCTCGAGAAAAGAAAACTTGTTCTTTGCTCACCACCATGTTTGAAGGACATCAGCGTGATCACCGGCGATAGGACGGAGGGTCAAATAAAAAGGAACACCAATTTCTAGACAGGAGCAGTTGGGAGCTAAGAGTGTTTTGTGGGGTGACGTGTTTATTTGAGTGTCCAAACTTCCCTCTTTAGGTAGTTATTAGATCCTCCCATTCGTGAACATCATAAAACCCACTGATTTCAAAGGCCCAGACGCTTATTATTACAGCAACTCAGTTGTCGAGGTGAGAGAAAATGAGAAGTATGTTGCTGCACCACTAAATCAATGGCTGGGAACGGCTGAAACCAAACAAAAAGAATTCACGGAGGCCAGATAGGGCTATTTTCTTCTGACTGTCTCAATGGACTCACACAGAATCCATTTGTTTGATTGTTTGTTTTTCAGTTTCACTCGTGTAGGGTACTTGTCCACACACCTTCGGCTTGTAGTGTGTCTGTGTCCTTGGATCTCAAGTGAGTCTCCTGTAAGTAAGCACGTACGTGTCTTGAGTTTTCATCCCTTCTTTTAACCCTGTGTCTTTTGTTTGCTGCACTCAGTGCCTGACCTTTTATTCTGATGATTCAGAGCTGTGCACTTATTGCACTTAAAGAATTTTTTTTATCATTAAGCTAAAATCAATTGAAGAACATTATGTTTACTATGCTCCCCCCTTCACCAAGTACATCTGAAAAACCTCTTCAGTCGCTGTCGATCTGCGTAGTTGGATGCTGTAGACCCCTTCACCATGTCCCTCCCAACAGACCCCATTACAGTCGCTGTCCATCAGTGAGTAGTAAGATGCTATATGATCTCTACTAGCCTTCTCTGTGTTGTACAGCACTCCCCATGACCCCTCGACCCAAAGCATTATACATGCTAAAACTAATGCCCCCATTCTTTCTCCTCACACTTATCCCTCCCTTCAGACCAACCCTGCCCAGTCCTTTTCCCTTTGATAACTTTTAGTCAACTCTCGGGTTCTGTGAGTCTGCTGCTGTTTTTCTCCTTCAGTTTTGCTTTGTTGTTGTAGTACACACATGAGTGTAAACACTTGGTACTTGTCTTTCTCCGCCTGGCCTATTTCTCTGAACATACTACCGTCTAGCTCCATCCAGGTCATTACAAATGGTAGGATTTGTTTTCTTCTTAAGGCTGCTTACTGCACTTTTAAAACTGGATTTCATTCTTCCTTTTTGTTTGTAGTTTAGCTATGTTATTCACCATTCAACTCCTGGTTATGAACAATAGCTTTGTGTCAATCGATATGCATCTGTATCTATCTATCTAATGGTCTGTCTGTCTATCTATGTTTCTACGTATGTATGTATGTATGTATCTATCTATCTATCTCTCTAACTATCATCTATCTATGATGTCTATCATCTATCAATCCATGTACCTATCTATCTATCTTTCATCTGTCATCTGTGTACCTATCTATCTATGAATCAATCATCTTTTTGTCTACCCATCTATCCTTCTGTACAGAACAGTTAACAACATAGCCTATGTCTCTTCCCTACATTATGGTTCCAGAAATCTTGCAAGGTAACTAAGCCATAAGGAGAGCACTGTGTTCACCGATACACTTTCAGGTAGAGTCAGCCGCGTGTGCTTACAAAACCAGTAAATGGAGGTGAAAGGACTTGAACCTGTATCTCTGTCCACTGTCCTCTCATACTTCCTGCTCGCTTGGTGACTTTATTTAGCCACATTCAGTGAGTAAGTGATCCCTGAAGACCACAAGTATCCTTCGTCTGGTCCGGTTGTCGAAAGAAAAGTGTACTTGGTTCTTTGCACACCACCATGTTTGAGGGACATCGGCGTGATCACTGCTGGTAGGTGCAGGGACTATTATAAAGGAACACCTATTTCTGGAGAGGAGCTGTTGGGAACAAAGAGTGTGTTGTGGAGTGAAGTGTTTATTTGAGGGTCCAAACTTCCCTCCTTAAGTGGTTATTACTTCTTTACATTCGTGAACATCATAAAAAGCAATGATTTTAGAAGCCCAGATGCATATTATTACAGCAATTCAATTGTTGAGGTGAGAGGAAATGAGAAGGAACTTGCTGCACCACTAAATCTATGCCTGAGCACTGCTGAAATCAAACAAAAAGAATTCACGGTGGCTAGATAGGGCTATTTTCTACTGACTCTCTCTGGGGACTCAAACAGAATTCATTTGTTTGTTTGTTTCTTATTTTCACTTGTATAGGTAATCTGTCCCCGCCCCTTCAGCTTGTAGTTTGTCTGTGTCCTTGGATCTCAAGTGAGTCTCCAGTAAGGGAGCACGTAGGAGATCTTGCATTTTCATCAGTTCTTCTAACACTGGGTCTTTTGATTGAAGCACTCAAAGCCTGTACTTTTATTCTGATATTTGAGAGCTGTGCTCTTACTGCACTTTGAAATTCTTTTTGTTCTCATTAATATACAATCACATGCAGAACATTATGTTTTCCTGTCTACACCCTTCACCAAGTCCCCGGCAAAAGCCAGTTACAGTCGCTGTCCGTCAGCGTGTACTAAGATGCTGTAGAAACACTACATGTCTTCTCTGTGTTATGCAGCCGTACAAATGACCCCCCAAGTTACACACTATACATGCTAATCCTAATGCCCCCATTCTTTTTCCCCGCCCTTATTACTCCCTTCCCAAAAACCCTCCCCAGTCCCTTTCTCTTTGGTAACTGTTAGTCCACTCTCGGGTTCTGTGAGTCTGCTGCTGTCTTTTCCTTCAGTTTTTCTTTGTTATCATACTCCACACATGAGTGAAATCATTTGGTACATGTATTTCTCCTCCTTGAATATTTGACTGAGCATAATACCCTCTAGCTCCATCCACGTTATTGCAAATAATAGGATTTGTTTTCTTCTTATGGCTGCCTACTGCACTTTTTAAACTGGATTTCATTCTTCTTTTTTGTTTGTAGTTTCGCTATGTGCTTTCACCATTGCTCTCCTGGTTATGAGCAGTAGCTTTGTGTTAATCGATATGTACCTATATCTATCTATCTGTCTGTCTATCTATTTATCAATCAATCAATCAATCAATCAATCATCTTTTTGTCTGCCCATCTGTCCTTGTGTACAGAACAGTTAACCATATATCCTATATCACTTTCCTACACTATGCTTCCAAAAATCCTGCAAAGTATCTAGGCTGTAGAGAGACCACTGGGTTCACCGAGACACTTGCAGTTCGAGGCGGCCGCGTGTACCTACAAAACCAGGAAATAGTTGTGCCGGGACTTGAACCCGTGTCTCTATCCTCTGTCTTCTTTCATCTCCTTCTAACTTACTGTCTGTATTTAGCCACATTCTTTGACTAAGTGCTCCCTGAAGACCACAAGTATCATTCCTCTGGGCCTGTTGTCTCGAGAAAAGAAAACTTGTTCTTTGCTCACCACCATGTTTGAAGGACATCAGCGTGATCACCGGCGATAGGACGGAGGGTCAAATAAAAAGGAACACCAATTTCTAGACAGGAGCAGTTGGGAGCTAAGAGTGTTTTGTGGGGTGACGTGTTTATTTGAGTGTCCAAACTTCCCTCTTTAGGTAGTTATTAGATCCTCCCATTCGTGAACATCATAAAACCCACTGATTTCAAAGGCCTAGACGCTTATTATTACAGCAACTCAGTTGTCGAGGTGAGAGAAAATGAGAAGTATGTTGCTGCACCACTAAATCAATGGCTGGGAACGGCTGAAACCAAACAAAAAGAATTCACGGAGGCCAGATAGGGCTATTTTCTTCTGACTGTCTCAATGGACTCACACAGAATCCATTTGTTTGATTGTTTGTTTTTCAGTTTCACTCTTGTAGGGTACTTGTCCACACACCTTCGGCTTGTAGTGTGTCTGTGTCCTTGGATCTCAAGTGAGTCTCCTGTAAGTAAGCACGTACGTGTCTTGAGTTTTCATCCCTTCTTTTAACCCTGTGTCTTTTGTTTGCTGCACTCAGTGCCTGACCTTTTATTCTGATGATTCAGAGCTGTGCACTTATTGCACTTAAAGAATTTTTTTTATCATTAAGCTAAAATCAATTGAAGAACATTATGTTTACTATGCTCCCCCCTTCACCAAGTACATCTGAAAAACCTCTTCAGTCGCTGTCGATCTGCGTAGTTGGATGCTGTAGACCCCTTCACCATGTCCCTCCCAACAGACCCCATTACAGTCGCTGTCCATCAGTGAGTAGTAAGATGCTATATGATCTCTACTAGCCTTCTCTGTGTTGTACAGCACTCCCCATGACCTCTCGACCCAAAGCATTATACATGCTAAAACTAATGCCCCCATTCTTTCTCCTCACACTTATCCCTCCCTTCAGACCAACCCTGCCCAGTCCTTTTCCCTTTGGTAACTTTTAGTCAACTCTCGGGTTCTGTGAGTCTGCTGCTGTTTTTCTCCTTCAGTTTTTCTTTGTTGTTGTACTACACACATGAGTGAAAACACTTGGTACTTGTCTTTCTCCGCCTGGCCTATTTCTCTGAACATACTACCGTCTAGCTCCATCCAGGTCATTACAAATGGTAGGATTTGTTTTCTTCTTAAGGCTGCTTACTGCACTTTTAAAACTGGATTTCATTCTTCCTTTTTGTTTGTAGTTTAGCTATGTTATTCACCATTCAACTCCTGGTTATGAACAATAGCTTTGTGTCAATCGATATGTATCTGTATCTATCTATCTAATGGTCTGTCTGTCTATCTATGTTTCTACGTATGTATGTATGTATCTATGTATCTATCTATCTATCTCTCTTCCTATCATCTATCTATGATGTCTATCATCTATCAATCCATGTACCTATCTATCTATCTTTCATCTGTCATCTGTGTACCTATCTATCTATGAATCAATCATCTTTTTGTCTGCCCATCTATCCTTCTGTACAGAACAGTTAACAACATAGCCTATGTCTCTTCCCTACATTATGCTTCCAGAAATCTTGCAAGGTAACTAAGCCATAAGGAGAGCACTGTGTTCACCGATACACTTTCAGGTAGAGTCAGCCGCGTGTGCTTACAAAACCAGTAAATGGAGGTGAAAGGACTTGAACCTGTATCTCTGTCCACTGTCCTCTCATACTTCCTGCTCGCTTGGTGACTTTATTTAGCCACATTCAGTGAGTAAGTGATCCCTGAAGACCACAAGTATCCTTCGTCTGGTCCGGTTGTCGAAAGAAAAGTGTACTTGCTTCTTTGCACACCACCATGTTTGAGGGACATCGGCGTGATCACTGCTGATAGGTGCAGGGACAATTATAAAGGAACACCTATTTCTGGACAGGAGCAGTTGGGAACAAAGAGTGTGTTTTGGAGTGAAGTGTTTATTTGAGGGTCCAAACTTCCCTCTTTAGGTGGTTATTACTTCTTTACATTCGTGAACATCATAAAAAGCAATGATTTTAGAAGCCCAGACGCATATTATTACAGCAATTCATTTGTTGAGGTGAGAGGAAATGAGAAGGAACTTGCTGCACCACTAAATCTATGCCTGAGCACTGCTGAAATCAAACAAAAAGAATTCACGGTGGCTAGATAGGGCTATTTTCTACTGACTCTCTCTGGGGACTCAAACAGAATTAATTTGTTTGTTTGTTTCTTATTTTCACTTGTATAGGTAATCTGTCCCCGCCCCTTCAGCTTGTAGTTTGTCTGTGTCCTTGGATCTCAAGTGAGTCTCCAGTAAGGGAGCACGTAGGAGATCTTGCGTTTTCATCAGTTCTTCTAACACTGGGTCTTTTGATTGAAGCACTCAAAGCCTGTACTTTTATTCTGATATTTGAGAGCTGTGCTCTTACTGCACTTTGAAATTCTTTTTGTTCTCATTAATATACAATCACATGCAGAACATTATGTTTTCCTGTCTACACATTTCACCAAGTCCCCGGCAAAAGCCAGTTACAGTCGCTGTCCGTCAGCGTGTACTAAGATGCTGTAGAAACACTACATGTCTTCTCTGTGTTATGCAGCCGTACAAATGACCCCCCAAGTTACACACTATACATGCTAATCCTAATGCCCCCATTCTTTTTCCCCGCCCTTATTACTCCCTTCCCAAAAACCCTCCCCAGTCCCTTTCTCTTTGGTAACTGTTAGTCCACTCTCGGGTTCTGTGAGTCTGCTGCTGTCTTTTCCTTCAGTTTTTCTTTGTTATCATACTCCACACATGAGTGAAATCATTTGGTACATGTATTTCTCCTCCTTGAATATTTGACTGAGCATAATACCCTCTAGCTCCATCCACGTTATTGCAAATAATAGGATTTGTTTTCTTCTTATGGCTGCCTACTGCACTTTTTAAACTGGATTTCATTCTTCTTTTTTGTTTGTAGTTTCGCTATGTGCTTTCACCATTGCTCTCCTGGTTATGAGCAGTAGCTTTGTGTTAATCGATATGTACCTATATCTATCTATCTGTCTGTCTATCTATTTATCAATCAATCAATCAATCAATCATCTTTTTGTCTGCCCATCTGTCCTTGTGTACAGAACAGTTAACCATATATCCTATATCACTTTCCTACACTATGCTTCCAAAAATCCTGCAAAGTATCTAGGCTGTAGAGAGACCACTGGGTTCACCGAGACACTTGCAGTTCGAGGCGGCCGCGTGTACCTACAAAACCAGGAAATAGTTGTGCCGGGACTTGAACCCGTGTCTCTATCCTCTGTCTTCTTTCATCTCCTTCTAACTTACTGTCTGTATTTAGCCACATTCTTTGACTAAGTGCTCCCTGAAGACCACAAGTATCATTCCTCTGGGCCTGTTGTCTCGAGAAAAGAAAACTTGTTCTTTGCTCACCACCATGTTTGAAGGACATCAGCGTGATCACCGGCGATAGGACGGAGGGTCAAATAAAAAGGAACACCAATTTCTAGACAGGAGCAGTTGGGAGCTAAGAGTGTTTTGTGGGGTGACGTGTTTATTTGAGTGTCCAAACTTCCCTCTTTAGGTAGTTATTAGATCCTCCCATTCGTGAACATCATAAAACCCACTGATTTCAAAGGCCCAGACGCTTATTATTACAGCAACTCAGTTGTCGAGGTGAGAGAAAATGAGAAGTATGTTGCTGCACCACTAAATCAATGGCTGGGAACGGCTGAAACCAAACAAAAAGAATTCACGGAGGCCAGATAGGGCTATTTTCTTCTGACTGTCTCAATGGACTCACACAGAATCCACTTGTTTGATTGTTTGTTTTTCAGTTTCACTCGTGTAGGGTACTTGTCCACACTCCTTCGGCTAGTAGTGTGTCTGTGTCCTTGGATCTCAAGTGAGTCTCCTGTAAGTAAGCATGTACGTGTCTTGAGTTTTCATCCCCTCTTTTAACCCTGTGTCTTTTGTTTGCTGCCCTCAGTGCCTGACCTTTTATTCTGATGATTCAGAGCTGTGCACTGATTGCACTTAAAGAATTTTTTTTATCATTAAGCTAAAATCAATTGAAGAACATTATGTTTACTATGCTCCCCCCTTCACCAAGTACCTCTGAAAAACCTCTTCAGTCGCTGTCGATCTGCGTAGTTGGATGCTGTAGACCCCTTCACCATGTCCCTCCCAACAGACCCCATTACAGTCGCTGTCCATCAGTGAGTAGTAAGATGCTATATGATCTCTACTAGCCTTCTCTGTGTTGTACAGCACTCCCCATGACCCCTCGACCCAAAGCATTATACATGCTAAAACTAATGCCCCCATTCTTTCTCCTCACACTTATCCCTCCCTTCAGACCAACCCTGCCCAGTCCTTTTCCCTTAGGTAACTTTTAGTCAACTCTCGGGTTCTGTGAGTCTGCTGCTGTTTTTTTCCTTCAGTTTTTCTTTGTTGTTGTACTACACACATGAGTGAAAACACTTGGTACTTGTCTTTCTCCGCCTGGCCTATTTCTCTGAACATACTACCGTCTAGCTCCATCCAGGTCATTACAAATGGTAGGATTTGTTTTCTTCTTAAGGCTGCTTACTGCACTTTTAAAACTGGATTTCATTCTTCCTTTTTGTTTGTAGTTTAGCTATGTTATTCACCATTCAACTCCTGGTTATGAACAATAGCTTTGTGTCAATCGATATGTATCTGTATCTATCTATCTAATGGTCTGTCTGTCTATCTATGTTTCTACGTATGTATGTATGTATGTATCTATGTATCTATCTATCTATCTCTCTTCCTATCATCTATCTATGACGTCTATCATCTATCAATCCATGTACCTATCTATCTATCTTTCATCTGTCATCTGTGTACCTATCTATCTATGAATCAATCATCTTTTTGTCTGCCCATCTATCCTTCTGTACAGAACAGTTAACAACATAGCCTATGTCTCTTCCCTACATTATGCTTCCAGAAATCTTGCAAGGTAACTAAGCCATAAGGAGAGCACTGTGTTCACCGATACACTTTCAGGTAGAGTCAGCCGCGTGTGCTTACAAAACCAGTAAATGGAGGTGAAAGGACTTGAACCTGTATCTCTGTCCACTGTCCTCTCATACTTCCTGCTCGCTTGGTGACTTTATTTAGCCACATTCAGTGAGTAAGTGATCCCTGAAGACCACAAGTATCCTTCGTCTGGTCCGGTTGTCGAAAGAAAAGTGTACTTGCTTCTTTGCACACCACCATGTTTGAGGGACATCGGCGTGATCACTGCTGATAGGTGCAGGGACAATTATAAAGGAACACCTATTTCTGGACAGGAGCAGTTGGGAACAAAGAGTGTGTTGTGGAGTGAAGTGTTTATTTGAGGGTCCAAACTTCCCTCCTTAGGTGGTTATTACTTCTTTACATTCGTGAACATCATAAAAAGCAATGATTTTAGAAGCCCAGACGCATATTATTACAGCAATTCATTTGTTGAGGTGAGAGGAAATGAGAAGGAACTTGCTGCACCACTAAATCTATGCCTGAGCACTGCTGAAATCAAACAAAAAGAATTCACGGTGGCTAGATAGGGCTATTTTCTACTGACTCTCTCTGGGGACTCAAACAGAATTCATTTGTTTGTTTGTTTCTTATTTTCACTTGTATAGGTAATCTGTCCCCGCCCCTTCAGCTTGTAGTTTGTCTGTGTCCTTGGATCTCAAGTGAGTCTCCAGTAAGGGAGCACGTAGGAGATCTTGCGTTTTCATCAGTTCATCTAACACTGGGTCTTTTGATTGAAGCACTCAAAGCCTGTACTTTTATTCTGATATTTGAGAGCTGTGCTCTTACTGCACTTTGAAATTCTTTTTGTTCTCATTAATATACAATCACATGCAGAACATTATGTTTTCCTGTCTACACATTTCACCAAGTCCCCGGCAAAAGCCAGTTACAGTCGCTGTCCGTCAGCGTGTACTAAGATGCTGTAGAATCACTACATGTCTTCTCTGTGTTATGCAGCCGTACAAATGACCCCCCAAGTTACACACTATACATGCTAATCCTAATGCCCCCATTCTTTTTCCCCGCCCTTATTACTCCCTTCCCAAAAACCCTCCCCAGTCCCTTTCTCTTTGGTAACTGTTAGTCCACTCTCGGGTTCTGTGAGTCTGCTGCTGTCTTTTCCTTCAGTTTTTCTTTGTTATCATGCTCCACACATGAGTGAAATCATTTGGTACATGTATTTCTCCTCCTTGAATATTTGACTGAGCATAATACCCTCTAGCTCCATCCACGTTATTGCAAATAATAGGATTTGTTTTCTTCTTATGGCTGCCTACTGCACTTTTTAAACTGGATTTCATTCTTCTTTTTTGTTTGTAGTTTCGCTATGTGCTTTCACCATTGCTCTCCTGGTTATGAGCAGTAGCTTTGTGTTAATCGATATGTACCTATATCTATCTATCTGTCTGTCTATCTATTTATCAATCAATCAATCAATCAATCATCTTTTTGTCTGCCCATCTGTCCTTGTGTACAGAACAGTTAACCATATATCCTATATCACTTTCCTACACTATGCTTCGAAAAATCCTGCAAAGTATCTAGGCTGTAGAGAGACCACTGGGTTCACAGAGACACTTGCAGTTCGAGGCGGCCGCGTGTACCTACAAAACCAGGAAATAGTTGTGCCGGGACTTGAACCCGTGTCTCTATCCTCTGTCTTCTTTCATCTCCTTCTAACTTACTGTCTGTATTTAGCCACATTCTTTGACTAAGTGCTCCCTGAAGACCACAAGTATCATTCCTCTGGGCCTGTTGTCTCGAGAAAAGAAAACTTGTTCTTTGCTCACCACCATGTTTGAAGGACATCAGCGTGATCACCGGCGATAGGACAGAGGGTCAAATAAAAAGGAACACCAATTTCTAGACAGGAGCAGTTGGGAGCTAAGAGTGTTTTGTGGGGTGACGTGTTTATTTGAGTGTCCAAACTTCCCTCTTTAGGTAGTTATTAGATCCTCCCATTCGTGAACATCATAAAACCCACTGATTTCAAAGGCCCAGACGCTTATTATTACAGCAACTCAGTTGTCGAGGTGAGAGAAAATGAGAAGTATGTTGCTGCACCACTAAATCAATGGCTGGGAACGGCTGAAACCAAACAAAAAGAATTCACGGAGGCCAGATAGGGCTATTTTCTTCTGACTGTCTCAATGGACTCACACAGAATCCATTTGTTTGATTGTTTGTTTTTCAGTTTCACTCGTGTAGGGTACTTGTCCACACTCCTTCGGCTTGTAGTGTGTCTGTGTCCTTGGATCTCAAGTGAGTCTCCTGTAAGTAAGCACGTACGTGTCTTGAGTTTTCATCCCTTCTTTTAACCCTGTGTCTTTTGTTTGCTGCACTCAGTGCCTGAACTTTTATTCTGATGATTCAGAGCTGTGCACTTATTGCACTTAAAGAATTTTTTTTATCATTAAGCTAAAATCAATTGAAGAACATTATGTTTACTATGCTCCCCCCTTCACCAAGTACATCTGAAAAACCTCTTCAGTCGCTGTCGATCTGCGTAGTTGGATGCTGTAGACCCCTTCACCATGTCCCTCCCAACAGACCCCATTACAGTCGCTGTCCATCAGTGAGTAGTAAGATGCTATATGATCTTACTAGCCTTCTCTGTGTTGTACAGCACTCCCCATGACCCCTCGACCCAAAGCATTATACATGCTAAAACTAATGCCCCCATTCTTTCTCCTCACACTTATCCCTCCCTTCAGACCAACCCTGCCCAGTCCTTTTCCCTTTGGTAACTTTTAGTCAACTCTCGGGTTCTGTGAGTCTGCTGCTGTTTTTCTCCTTCAGTTTTTCTTTGTTGTTGTACTACACACATGAGTGAAAACACTTGGAACTTGTCTTTCTCCGCCTGGCCTATTTCTCTGAACATACTACCGTCTAGCTCCATCCAGGTCATTACAAATGGTAGGATTTGTTTTCTTCTTAAGGCTGCTTACTGCACTTTTAAAACTGGATTTCATTCTTCCTTTTTGTTTGTAGTTTAGCTATGTTATTCACCATTCAACTCCTGGTTATGAACAATAGCTTTGTGTCAATCGATATGTATCTGTATCTATCTATCTAATGGTCTGTCTGTCTATCTATGTTTCTACGTATGTATGTATGTATGTATCTATGTATCTATCTATCTATCTCTCTTCCTATCATCTATCTATGATGTCTATCATCTATCAATCCATGTACCTATCTATCTATCTTTCATCTGTCATCTGTGTACCTATCTATCTATGAATCAATCATCTTTTTGTCTGCCCATCTATCCTTCTGTACAGAACAGTTAACAACATAGCCTATGTCTCTTCCCTACATTATGCTTCCAGAAATCTTGCAAGGTAACTAAGCCATAAGGAGAGCACTGTGTTCACCGATACACTTTCAGGTAGAGTCAGCCGCGTGTGCTTACAAAACCAGTAAATGGAGGTGAAAGGACTTGAACCTGTATCTCTGTCCACTGTCCTCTCATACTTCCTGCTCGCTTGGTGACTTTATTTAGCCACATTCAGTGAGTAAGTGATCCCTGAAGACCACAAGTATCCTTCGTCTGGTCCGGTTGTCGAAAGAAAAGTGTACTTGCTTCTTTGCACACCACCATGTTTGAGGGACATCGGCGTGATCACTGCTGATAGGTGCAGGGACAATTATAAAGGAACACCTATTTCTGGACAGGAGCAGTTGGGAACAAAGAGTGTGTTGTGGAGTGAAGTGTTTATTTGAGGGTCGAAACTTCCCTCCTTAGGTGGTTATTACTTCTTTACATTCGTGAACATCATAAAAAGCAATGATTTTAGAAGCCCAGACGCATATTATTACAGCAATTCATTTGTTGAGGTGAGAGGAAATGAGATGGAACTTGCTGCACCACTAAATCTATGCCTGAGCACTGCTGAAATCAAACAAAAAGAATTCACGGTGGCTAGAAAGGGCTATTTTCTACTGACTCTCTCTGGGGACTCAAACAGAATTCATTTGTTTGTTTGTTTCTTATTTTCACTTTTATAGGTAATCTGTCCCCGCCCCTTCAGCTTGTAGTTTGTCTGTGTCCTTGGATCTCAAGTGAGTCTCCAGTAAGGGAGCACGTAGGAGATCTTGCGTTTTCATCAGTTCTTCTAACACTGGGTCTTTTGATTGAAGCACTCAAAGCCTGTACTTTTATTCTGATATTTGAGAGCTGTGCTCTTACTGCACTTTGAAATTCTTTTTGTTCTCATTAATATACAATCACATGCAGAACATTATGTTTTCCTGTCTACACCCTTCACCAAGTCCCCGGCAAAAGCCAGTTACAGTCGCTGTCCGTCAGCGTGTACTAAGATGCTGTAGAAACACTACATGTCTTCTCTGTGTTATGCAGCCGTACAAATGACCCCCCAAGTTACACACTATACATGCTAATCCTAATGCCCCCATTCTTTTTCCCCGCCCTTATTACTCCCTTCCCAAAAACCCTCCCCAGTCCCTTTCTCTTTGGTAACTGTTAGTCCACTCTCGGGTTCTGTGAGTCTGCTGCTGTCTTTTCCTTCAGTTTTTCTTTGTTATCATACTCCACACATGAGTGAAATCATTTGGTACATGTATTTCTCCTCCTTGAATATTTGACTGAGCATAATACCCTCTAGCTCCATCCACGTTATTGCAAATAATAGGATTTGTTTTCTTCTTATGGCTGCCTACTGCACTTTTTAAACTGGATTTCATTCTTCTTTTTTGTTTGTAGTTTCGCTATGTGCTTTCACCATTGCTCTCCTGGTTATGAGCAGTAGCTTTGTGTTAATCGATATGTACCTATATCTATCTATCTGTCTATCTATTTATCAATCAATCAATCAATCAATCAATCATCTTTTTGTCTGCCCATCTGTCCTTGTGTACAGAACAGTTAACCATATATCCTATATCACTTTCCTTCACTATGCTTCCAAAAATCCTGCAAAGTATCTAGGCTGTAGAGAGACCACTGGGTTCACCGAGACACTTGCAGTTCGAGGCGGCCGCGTGTACCTACAAAACCAGGAAATAGTTGTGCCGGGACTTGAACCCGTGTCTCTATCCTCTGTCTTCTTTCATCTCCTTCTAACTTACTGTCTGTATTTAGCCACATTCTTTGACTAAGTGCTCCCTGAAGACCACAAGTATCATTCCTCTGGGCCTGTTGTCTCGAGAAAAGAAAACTTGTTCTTTGCTCACCACCATGTTTGAAGGACATCAGCGTGATCACCGGCGATAGGACGGAGGGTCAAATAAAAAGGAACACCAATTTCTAGACAGGAGCAGTTGGGAGCTAAGAGTGTTTTGTGGGGTGACGTGTTTATTTGAGTGTCCAAACTTCCCTCTTTAGGTAGTTATTAGATCCTCCCATTCGTGAACATCATAAAACCCACTGATTTCAAAGGCCTAGACGCTTATTATTACAGCAACTCAGTTGTCGAGGTGAGAGAAAATGAGAAGTATGTTGCTGCACCACTAAATCAATGGCTGGGAACGGCTGAAACCAAACAAAAAGAATTCACGGAGGCCAGATAGGGCTATTTTCTTCTGACTGTCTCAATGGACTCACACAGAATCCATTTGTTTGATTGTTTGTTTTTCAGTTTCACTCGTGTAGGGTACTTGTCCACACTCCTTCGGCTAGTAGTGTGTCTGTGTCCTTGGATCTCAAGTGAGTCTCCTGTAAGTAAGCACGTACGTGTCTTGAGTTTTCATCCCTTCTTTTAACCCTGTGTCTTTTGTTTGCTGCACTCAGTGCCTGAACTTTTATTCTGATGATTCAGAGCTGTGCACTTATTGCACTTAAAGAATTTTTTTTATCATTAAGCTAAAATCAATTGAAGAACATTATGTTTACTATGCTCCCCCCTTCACCAAGTACATCTGAAAAACCTCTTCAGTCGCTGTCGATCTGCGTAGTTGGATGCTGTAGACCCCTTCACCATGTCCCTCCCAACAGACCCCATTACAGTCGCTGTCCATCAGTGAGTAGTAAGATGCTATATGATCTTACTAGCCTTCTCTGTGTTGTACAGCACTCCCCATGACCCCTCGACCCAAAGCATTATACATGCTAAAACTAATGCCCCCATTCTTTCTCCTCACACTTATCCCTCCCTTCAGACCAACCCTGCCCAGTCCTTTTCCCTTTGGTAACTTTTAGTCAACTCTCGGGTTCTGTGAGTCTGCTGCTGTTTTTCTCCTTCAGTTTTTCTTTGTTGTTGTACTACACACATGAGTGAAAACACTTGGAACTTGTCTTTCTCCGCCTGGCCTATTTCTCTGAACATACTACCGTCTAGCTCCATCCAGGTCATTACAAATGGTAGGATTTGTTTTCTTCTTAAGGCTGCTTACTGCACTTTTAAAACTGGATTTCATTCTTCCTTTTTGTTTGTAGTTTAGCTATGTTATTCACCATTCAACTCCTGGTTATGAACAATAGCTTTGTGTCAATCGATATGTATCTGTATCTATCTATCTAATGGTCTGTCTGTCTATCTATGTTTCTACGTATGTATGTATGTATGTATCTATGTATCTATCTATCTATCTCTCTTCCTATCATCTATCTATGATGTCTATCATCTATCAATCCATGTACCTATCTATCTATCTTTCATCTGTCATCTGTGTACCTATCTATCTATGAATCAATCATCTTTTTGTCTGCCCATCTATCCTTCTGTACAGAACAGTTAACAACATAGCCTATGTCTCTTCCCTACATTATGCTTCCAGAAATCTTGCAAGGTAACTAAGCCATAAGGAGAGCACTGTGTTCACCGATACACTTTCAGGTAGAGTCAGCCGCGTGTGCTTACAAAACCAGTAAATGGAGGTGAAAGGACTTGAACCTGTATCTCTGTCCACTGTCCTCTCATACTTCCTGCTTGCTTGGTGACTTTATTTAGCCACATTCAGTGAGTAAGTGATCCCTGAAGACCACAAGTATCCTTCGTCTGGTCCGGTTGTCGAAAGAAAAGTGTACTTGCTTCTTTGCACACCACCATGTTTGAGGGACATCGGCGTGATCACTGCTGATAGGTGCAGGGACATTATAAAGGAACACCTATTTCTGGACAGGAGCAGTTGGGAACAAAGAGTGTGTTGTGGAGTGAAGTGTTTATTTGAGGGTCCAAACTTCCCTCCTTAGGTGGTTATTACTTCTTTACATTCGTGAACATCATAAAAAGCAATGATTTTAGAAGCCCAGACGCATATTATTACAGCAATTCATTTGTTGAGGTGAGAGGAAATGAGAAGGAACTTGCTGCACCACTAAATCTATGCCTGAGCACTGCTGAAATCAAACAAAAAGAATTCACGGTGGCTAGAAAGGGCTATTTTCTACTGACTCTCTCTGGGGACTCAAACAGAATTCATTTGTTTGTTTGTTTCTTATTTTCACTTTTATAGGTAATCTGTCCCCGCCCCTTCAGCTTGTAGTTTGTCTGTGTCCTTGGATCTCAAGTGAGTCTCCAGTAAGGGAGCACGTAGGAGATCTTGCGTTTTCATCAGTTCTTCTAACACTGGGTCTTTTGATTGAAGCACTCAAAGCGTGTACTTTTATTCTGATATTTGAGAGCTGTGCTCTTACTGCACTTTGAAATTCTTTTTGTTCTCATTAATATACAATCACATGCAGAACATTATGTTTTCCTGTCTACACCCTTCACCACGTCCCCGGCAAAAGCCAGTTACAGTCGCTGTCCGTCAGCGTGTACTAAGATGCTGTAGAAACACTACATGTCTTCTCTGTGTTATGCAGCCGTACAAATGACCCCCCAAGTTACACACTATACATGCTAATCCTAATGCCCCCATTCTTTTTCCCCGCCCTTATTACTCCCTTCCCAAAAACCCTCCCCAGTCCCTTTCTCTTTGGTAACTGTTAGTCCACTCTCGGGTTCTGTGAGTCTGCTGCTGTCTTTTCCTTCAGTTTTTCTTTGTTATCATACTCCACACATGAGTGAAATCATTTGGTACATGTATTTCTCCTCCTTGAATATTTGACTGAGCATAATACCCTCTAGCTCCATCCACGTTATTGCAAATAATAGGATTTGTTTTCTTCTTATGGCTGCCTACTGCACTTTTTAAACTGGATTTCATTCTTCTTTTTTGTTTGTAGTTTCGCTATGTGCTTTCACCATTGCTCTCCTGGTTATGAGCAGTAGCTTTGTGTTAATCGATATGTACCTATATCTATCTATCTGTCTATCTATTTATCAATCAATCAATCAATCATCTTTTTGTCTGCCCATCTGTCCTTGTGTACAGAACAGTTAACCATATATCCTATATCACTTTCCTACACTATGCTTCGAAAAATCCTGCAAAGTATCTAGGCTGTAGAGAGACCACTGGGTTCACAGAGACACTTGCAGTTCGAGGCGGCCGCGTGTACCTACAAAACCAGGAAATAGTTGTGCCGGGACTTGAACCCGTGTCTCTATACTCTGTCTTCTTTCATCTCCTTCTAACTTACTGTCTGTATTTAGCCACATTCTTTGACTAAGTGCTCCCTGAAGACCACAAGTATCATTCCTCTGGGCCTGTTGTCTCGAGAAAAGAAAACTTGTTCTTTGCTCACCACCATGTTTGAAGGACATCAGCGTGATCACCGGCGATAGGACGGAGGGTCAAATAAAAAGGAACACCAATTTCTAGACAGGAGCAGTTGGGAGCTAAGAGTGTTTTGTGGGGTGACGTGTTTATTTGAGTGTCCAAACTTCCCTCTTTAGGTAGTTATTAGATCCTCCCATTCGTGAACATCATAAAACCCACTGATTTCAAAGGCCCAGACGCTTATTATTACAGCAACTCAGTTGTCGAGGTGAGAGAAAATGAGAAGTATGTTGCTGCACCACGAAATCAATGGCTGGGAACGGCTGAAACCAAACAAAAAGAATTCACGGAGGCCAGATAGGGCTATTTTCTTCTGACTGTCTCAATGGACTCACACAGAATCCATTTGTTTGATTGTTTGTTTTTCAGTTTCACTCGTGTAGGGTACTTGTCCACACTCCTTCGGCTAGTAGTGTGTCTGTGTCCTTGGATCTCAAGTGAGTCTCCTGTAAGTAAGCACGTACGTGTCTTGAGTTTTCATCCCTTCTTTTAACCCTGTGTCTTTTGTTCGCTGCACTCAGTGCCTGAACTTTTATTCTGATGATTCAGAGCTGGCACTTATTGCACTTAAAGAATTTTTTTTATCATTAAGCTAAAATCAATTGAAGAACATTATGTTTACTATGCTCCCCCCTTCACCAAGTACATCTGAAAAACCTCTTCAGTCGCTGTCGATCTGCGTAGTTGGATGCTGTAGACCCCTTCACCATGTCCCTCCCAACAGACCCCATTACAGTCGCTGTCCATCAGTGAGTAGTAAGATGCTATATGATCTTACTAGCCTTCTCTGTGTTGTACAGCACTCCCCATGACCCCTCGACCCAAAGCATTATACATGCTAAAACTAATGCCCCCATTCTTTCTCCTCACACTTATCCCTCCCTTCAGACCAACCCTGCCCAGTCCTTTTCCCTTTGGTAACTTTTAGTCAACTCTCGGGTTCTGTGAGTCTGCTGCTGTTTTTCTCCTTCAGTTTTTCTTTGTTGTTGTACTACACACATGAGTGAAAACACTTGGTACTTGTCTTTCTCCGCCTGGCCTATTTCTCTGAACATACTACCGTCTAGCTCCATCCAGGTCATTACAAATGGTAGGATTTGTTTTCTTCTTAAGGCTGCTTACTGCACTTTTAAAACTGGATTTCATTCTTCCTTTTTGTTTGTAGTTTAGCTATGTTATTCACCATTCAACTCCTGGTTATGAACAATAGCTTTGTGTCAATCGATATGTATCTGTATCTATCTATCTAATGGTCTGTCTGTCTATCTATGTTTCTACGTATGTATGTATGTATGTATCTATGTATCTATCTATCTATCTCTCTTCCTATCATCTATCTATGATGTCTATCATCTATCAATCCATGTACCTATCTATCTAACTTTCATCTGTCATCTGTGTACCTATCTATCTATGAATCAATCATCTTTTTGTCTGCCCATCTATCCTTCTGTACAGAACAGTTAACAACATAGCCTATGTCTCTTCCCTACATTATGCTTCCAGAAATCTTGCAAGGTAACTAAGCCATAAGGAGAGCACTGTGTTCACCGATACACTTTCAGGTAGAGTCAGCCGCGTGTGCTTACAAAACCAGTAAATGGAGGTGAAAGGACTTGAACCTGTATCTCTGTCCACTGTCCTCTCATACTTCCTGCTCGCTTGGTGACTTTATTTAGCCACATTCAGTGAGTAAGTGATCCCTGAAGACCACAAGTATCCTTCGTCTGGTCCGGTTGTCGAAAGAAAAGTGTACTTGGTTCTTTGCACACCACCATGTTTGAGGGACATCGGCGTGATCACTGCTGATAGGTGCAGGGACAATTATAAAGGAACACCTATTTCTGGACAGGAGCAGTTGGGAACAAACAGTGTGTTGTGGAGTGAAGTGTTTATTTGAGGGTCCAAACTTCCCTCCTTAGGTGGTTATTACTTCTTTACATTCGTGAACATCATAAAAAGCAATGATTTTAGAAGCCCAGACGCATATTATTACAGCAATTCATTTGTTGAGGTGAGAGGAAATGAGAAGGAACTTGCTGCACCACTAAATCTATGCCTGAGCACTGCTGAAATCAAACAAAAAGAATTCACGGTGGCTAGAAAGGGCTATTTTCTACTGACTCTCTCTGGGGACTCAAACAGAATTCATTTGTTTGTTTGTTTCTTATTTTCACTTTTATAGGTAATCTGTCCCCGCCCCTTCAGCTTGTAGTTTGTCTGTGTCCTTGGATCTCAAGTGAGTCTCCAGTAAGGGAGCACGTAGGAGATCTTGCGTTTTCATCAGTTCTTCTAACACTGGGTCTTTTTATTGAAGCACTCAAAGCCTGTACTTTTATTCTGATATTTGAGAGCTGTGCTCTTACTGCACTTTGAAATTCTTTTTGTTCTCATTAATATACAATCACATGCAGAACATTATGTTTTCCTGTCTACACATTTCACCAAGTCCCCGGCAAAAGCCAGTTACAGTCGCTGTCCGTCAGCGTGTACTAAGATGCTGTAGAATCACTACATGTCTTCTCTGTGTTATGCAGCCGTACAAATGACCCCCCAAGTTACACACTATACATGCTAATCCTAATGCCCCCATTCTTTTTCCCCGCCCTTATTACTCCCTTCCCAAAAACCCTCCCCAGTCCCTTTCTCTTTGGTAACTGTTAGTCCACTCTCGGGTTCTGTGAGTCTGCTGCTGTCTTTTCCTTCAGTTTTTCTTTGTTATCATGCTCCACACATGAGTGAAATCATTTGGTACATGTATTTCTCCTCCTTGAATATTTGACTGAGCATAATACCCTCTAGCTCCATCCACGTTATTGCAAATAATAGGATTTGTTTTCTTCTTATGGCTGCCTACTGCACTTTTTAAACTGGATTTCATTCTTCTTTTTTGTTTGTAGTTTCGCTATGTGCTTTCACCATTGCTCTCCTGGTTATGAGCAGTAGCTTTGTGTTAATCGATATGTACCTATATCTATCTATCTGTCTGTCTAACTATTTATCAATCAATCAATCAATCAATCATCTTTTTGTCTGCCCATCTGTCCTTGTGTACAGAACAGTTAACCATATATCCTATATCACTTTCCTACACTATGCTTCGAAAAATCCTGCAAAGTATCTAGGCTGTAGAGAGACCACTGGGTTCACAGAGACACTTGCAGTTCGAGGCGGCCGCGTGTACCTACAAAACCAGGAAATAGTTGTGCCGGGACTTGAACCCGTGTCTCTATCCTCTGTCTTCTTTCATCTCCTTCTAACTTACTGTCTGTATTTAGCCACATTCTTTGACTAAGTGCTCCCTGAAGACCACAAGTATCATTCCTCTGGGCCTGTTGTCTCGAGAAAAGAAAACTTGTTCTTTGCTCACCACCATGTTTGAAGGACATCAGCGTGATCACCGGCGATAGGACGGAGGGTCAAATAAAAAGGAACACCAATTTCTAGACAGGAGCAGTTGGGAGCTAAGAGTGTTTTGTGGGGTGACGTGTTTATTTGAGTGTCCAAACTTCCCTCTTTAGGTGGTTATTAGATTTTCACATTCGTGAACATCATAAAATCCACTGATTTCAAAGGCCCAGACGCTTATTATTACAGCAAGTCAGATGTTGAGGTGAGAGAAATGAGAAGTATGTTGCTGCACCACTAAATCTATGGCTGGGAACTGTTGAAACCAAACAAAAAGAATTCACGGTGGCCAGATAGGGCTATTTTCTTCTGACTGTCTCTGGGGACTCACACAGAATCCATTTGCTTGATTGTTTGATTTTCCGTTTCACTCGTGTAGGGTACTTGTCCACACTCCTTCGGCTAGTAGTGTGTCTGTGTCCTTGGATCTCAAGTGAGTCTCCTGTAAGTAAGCACGTACGTGTCTTGAGTTTTCATCCCTTCTTTTAACCCTGTGTCTTTTGTTTGCTGCACTCAGTGCCTGAAATTTTATTCTGATGATTCAGAGCTGTGCACTTATTGCACTTAAAGAATTTTTTTTATCATTAAGCTAAAATCAATTGAAGAACATTATGTTTACTATGCTCCCCCCTTCACCAATTCCCCCCGAAAAACCTCTTCAGTCGCTGTCGATCTGCGTAGTTGGATGCTGTAGACCCCTTCACCATGTCCCTCCCAACAGACCCCATTACAGTCGCTGTCCATCAGTGAGTAGTAAGATGCTATATGATCTCTACTAGCCTTCTCTGTGTTGTACAGCACTCCCCATGACCCCTCGACCCAAAGCATTATACATGCTAAAACTAATGCCCCCATTCTTTCTCCTCACACTTATCCCTCCCTTCAGACCAACCCTGCCCAGTCCTTTTCCCTTTGGTAACTTTTAGTCAACTCTCGGGTTCTGTGAGTCTGCTGCTGTTTCTTAACTTCAGTTTTTCTTTGTTGTTATACTCCACACATGAGTGAAATCACTTGGTACTTGTCTTTCTCCGCCTGGCCTATTTCTCTGAACATACTACCGTCTAGCTCCATCCAGGTCATTACAAATGGTAGGATTTGTTTTCTTCTTAAGGCTGCTTACTGCACTTTTAAAACTGGATTTCATTCTTCCTTTTTGTTTGTAGTTTAGCTATGTTATTCACCATTCAACTCCTGGTTATGAACAATAGCTTTGTGTCAATCGATATGTATCTGTATCTATCTATCTAATGGTCTGTCTGTCTATCTATGTTTCTACGTATGTATGTATGTATGTATCTATGTATCTATCTATCTATCTCTCTTCCTATCATCTATCTATGATGTCTATCATCTATCAATCCATGTACCTATCTATCTATCTTTCATCTGTCATCTGTGTACCTATCTATCTATGAATCAATCATCTTTTTGTCTGCCCATCTATCCTTCTGTACAGAACAGTTAACAACATAGCCTATGTCTCTTCCCTACATTATGCTTCAGAAATCTTGCAAGGTAACTAAGCCATAAGGAGAGCACTGTGTTCACCGATACACTTTCAGGTAGAGTCAGCCGCGTGTGCTTACAAAACCAGTAAATGGAGGTGAAAGGACTTGAACCTGTATCTCTGTCCACTGTCCTCTCATACTTCCTGCTCGCTTGGTGACTTTATTTAGCCACATTCAGTGAGTAAGTGATCCCTGAAGACCACAAGTATCCTTCGTCTGGTCCGGTTGTCGAAAGAAAAGTGTACTTGGCCCTTTGCACACCACCATGTTTGAGGGACATCGGCGTGATCGCTGCTGATAGGTGCAGGGACAATTATAAAGGAACACCTATTTCTGGACAGGAGCAGTTGGGAACAAAGAGTGTGTTGTGGAGTGAAGTGTTTATTTGAGGGTCCAAACTTCCCTCCTTAGGTGGTTATTACTTCTTTACATTCGTGAACATCATAAAAAGCAATGATTTTAGAAGCCCAGATGCATATTATTACAGCAATTCATTTGTTGAGGTGAGAGGAAATGAGAAGTAACTTGCTGCACCACTAAATCTATGCCTGAGCACTGCTGAAATCAAACAAAAAGAATTCACGGTGGCTAGAAAGGGCTATTTTCTACTGACTCTCTCTGGGGACTCAAACAGAATCCATTTGTTTGTTTGTTTCTTATTTTCACTTTTATAGGTAATCTGTCCCCGCCCCTTCAGCTTGTAGTTTGTCTGTGTCCTTGGATCTCAAGTGAGTCTCCAGTAAGGGAGCACGTAGGAGATCTTGCGTTTTCATCAGTTCATCTAACACTGGGTCTTTTGATTGAAGCACTCAAAGCCTGTACTTTTATTCTGATATTTGAGAGCTGTGCTCTTACTGCACTTTGAAATTCTTTTTGTTCTCATTAATATACAATCACATGCAGAACATTATGTTTTCCTGTCTACACATTTCACCAAGTCCCCGGCAAAAGCCAGTTACAGTCGCTGTCCGTCAGCGTGTACTAAGATGCTGTAGAATCACTACATGTCTTCTCTGTGTTATGCAGCCGTACAAATGACCCCCCAAGTTACACACTATACATGCTAATCCTAATGCCCCCATTCTTTTTCCCCGCCCTTATTACTCCCTTCCCAAAAACCCTCCCCGGTCCCTTTCTCTTTGGTAACTGTTAGTCCACTCTCGGGTTCTGTGAGTCTGCTGCTGTCTTTTCCTTCAGTTTTTCTTTGTTATCATGCTCCACACATGAGTGAAATCATTTGGTACATGTATTTCTCCTCCTTGAATATTTGACTGAGCATAATACCCTCTAGCTCCATCCACGTTATTGCAAATGATAGGATTTGTTTTCTTCTTATGGCTGCCTACTGCACTTTTTAAACTGGATTTCATTCTTCTTTTTTGTTTGTAGTTTCGCTATGTGCTTTCACCATTGCTCTCCTGGTTATGAGCAGTAGCTTTGTGTTAATCGATATGTACCTATATCTATCTATCTGTCTGTCTATCTATTTATCAATCAATCAATCAATCAATCATCTTTTTGTCTGCCCATCTGTCCTTGTGTACAGAACAGTTAACCATATATCCTATATCACTTTCCTACACTATGCTTCGAAAAATCCTGCAAAGTATCTAGGCTGTAGAGAGACCACTGGGTTCACAGAGACACTTGCAGTTCGAGGCGGCCGCATGTACCTACAAAACCAGGAAATAGTTGTGCCGGGACTTGAACCCGTGTCTCTATCCTCTGTCTTCTTTCATCTCCTTCTAACTTACTGTCTGTATTTAGCCACATTCTTTGACTAAGTGCTCCCTGAAGACCACAAGTATCATTCCTCTGGGCCTGTTGTCTCGAGAAAAGAAAACTTGTTCTTTGCTCACCACCATGTTTGAAGGACATCAGCGTGATCACCGGCGATAGGACGGAGGGTCAAATAAAAAGGAACACCAATTTCTAGACAGGAGCAGTTGGGAGCTAAGAGTGTTTTGTGGGGTGACGTGTTTATTTGAGTGTCCAAACTTCCCTCTTTAGGTGGTTATTAGATTTTCACATTCGTGAACATCATAAAATCCACTGATTTCAAAGGCCCAGACGCTTATTATTACAGCAACTCAGATGTTGAGGTGAGAGAAATGAGAAGTATGTTGCTGCACCACTAAATCTATGGCTGGGAACTGTTGAAACCAAACAAAAAGAATTCACGGTGGCCAGATAGGGCTATTTTCTTCTGACTGTCTCTGGGGACTCACACAGAATCCATTTGCTTGATTGTTTGATTTTCCGTTTCACTCGTGTAGGGTACTTGTCCACACTCCTTCGGCTAGTAGTGTGTCTGTGTCCTTGGATCTCAAGTGAGTCTCCTGTAAGTAAGCACGTACGTGTCTTGAGTTTTCATCCCTTCTTTTAACCCTGTGTCTTTTGTTTGCTGCACTCAGTGCCTGAAATTTTATTCTGATGATTCAGAGCTGTGCACTTATTGCACTTAAAGAATTTTTTTTATCATTAAGCTAAAATCAATTGAAGAACATTATGTTTACTATGCTCCCCCCTTCACCAATTCCCCCCGAAAAACCTCTTCAGTCGCTGTCGATCTGCGTAGTTGGATGCTGTAGACCCCTTCACCATGTCCCTCCCAACAGACCCCATTACAGTCGCTGTCCATCAGTGAGTAGTAAGATGCTATATGATCTCTACTAGCCTTCTCTGTGTTGTACAGCACTCCCCATGACCCCTCGACCCAAAGCATTATACATGCTAAAACTAATGCCCCCATTCTTTCTCCTCACACTTATCCCTCCCTTCAGACCAACCCTGCCCAGTCCTTTTCCCTTTGGTAACTTTTAGTCAACTCTCGGGTTCTGTGAGTCTGCTGCTGTTTCTTAACTTCAGTTTTTCTTTGTTGTTATACTCCACACATGAGTGAAATCACTTGGTACTTGTCTTTCTCCGCCTGGCCTATTTCTCTGAACATACTACCGTCTAGCTCCATCCAGGTCATTACAAATGGTAGGATTTGTTTTCTTCTTAAGGCTGCTTACTGCACTTTTAAAACTGGATTTCATTCTTCCTTTTTGTTTGTAGTTTAGCTATGTTATTCACCATTCAACTCCTGGTTATGAACAATAGCTTTGTGTCAATCGATATGTATCTGTATCTATCTATCTAATGGTCTGTCTGTCTATCTATGTTTCTACGTATGTATGTATGTATGTATCTATGTATCTATCTATCTATCTCTCTTCCTATCATCTATCTATGATGTCTATCATCTATCAATCCATGTACCTATCTATCTATCTTTCATCTGTCATCTGTGTACCTATCTATCTATGAATCAATCATCTTTTTGTCTGCCCATCTATCCTTCTGTACAGAACAGTTAACAACATAGCCTATGTCTCTTCCCTACATTATGCTTCAGAAATCTTGCAAGGTAACTAAGCCATAAGGAGAGCACTGTGTTCACCGATACACTTTCAGGTAGAGTCAGCCGCGTGTGCTTACAAAACCAGTAAATGGAGGTGAAAGGACTTGAACCTGTATCTCTGTCCACTGTCCTCTCATACTTCCTGCTCGCTTGGTGACTTTATTTAGCCACATTCAGTGAGTAAGTGATCCCTGAAGACCACAAGTATCCTTCGTCTGGTCCGGTTGTCGAAAGAAAAGTGTACTTGGCCCTTTGCACACCACCATGTTTGAGGGACATCGGCGTGATCGCTGCTGATAGGTGCAGGGACAATTATAAAGGAACACCTATTTCTGGACAGGAGCAGTTGGGAACAAAGAGTGTGTTGTGGAGTGAAGTGTTTATTTGAGGGTCCAAACTTCCCTCCTTAGGTGGTTATTACTTCTTTACATTCGTGAACATCATAAAAAGCAATGATTTTAGAAGCCCAGATGCATATTATTACAGCAATTCATTTGTTGAGGTGAGAGGAAATGAGAAGGAACTTGCTGCACCACTAAATCTATGCCTGAGCACTGCTGAAATCAAACAAAAAGAATTCACGGTGGCTAGAAAGGGCTATTTTCTACTGACTCTCTCTGGGGACTCAAACAGAATCCATTTGTTTGTTTGTTTCTTATTTTCACTTTTATAGGTAATCTGTCCCCGCCCCTTCAGCTTGTAGTTTGTCTGTGTCCTTGGATCTCAAGTGAGTCTCCAGTAAGGGAGCACGTAGGAGATCTTGCGTTTTCATCAGTTCTTCTAACACTGGGTCTTTTGATTGAAGCACTCAAAGCCTGTACTTTTATTCTGATATTTGAGAGCTGTGCTCTTACTGCACTTTGAAATTCTTTTTGTTCTCATTAATATACAATCACATGCAGAACATTATGTTTTCCTGTCTACACATTTCACCAAGTCCCCGGCAAAAGCCAGTTACAGTCGCTGTCCGTCAGCGTGTACTAAGATGCTGTAGAATCACTACATGTCTTCTCTGTGTTATGCAGCCGTACAAATGACCCCCCAAGTTACACACTATACATGCTAATCCTAATGCCCCCATTCTTTTTCCCCGCCCTTATTACACCCTTCCCAAAAACCCTCCCCAGTCCCTTTCTCTTTGGTAACTGTTAGTCCACTCTCGGGTTCTGTGAGTCTGCTGCTGTCTTTTCCTTCAGTTTTTCTTTGTTATCATGCTCCACACATGAGTGAAATCATTTGGTACATGTATTTCTCCGCCTGGCCTATTTGACTGAGCATAATACCCTCTAGCTTCATCCACGTTATTGCAAATGATAGGATTTGTTTTCTTCTTATGGCTGCCTACTGCACTTTTTAAACTGGATTTCATTCTTCTTTTTTGTTTGTAGTTTCGCTATGTGCTTTCACCATTGCTCTCCTGGTTATGAGCAGTAGCTTTGTGTTAATCGATATGTACCTATATCTATCTATCTGTCTGTCTATCTATTTATCAATCAATCAATCAATCAATCATCTTTTTGTCTGCCCATCTGTCCTTGTGTACAGAACAGTTAACCATATATCCTATATCACTTTCCTACACTATGCTTCGAAAAATCCTGCAAAGTATCTAGGCTGTAGAGAGACCACTGGGTTCACAGAGACACTTGCAGTTCGAGGCGGCCGCGTGTACCTACAAAACCAGGAAATAGTTGTGCCGGGACTTGAACCCGTGTCTCTATCCTCTGTCTTCTTTCATCTCCTTCTAACTTACTGTCTGTATTTAGCCACATTCTTTGACTAAGTGCTCCCTGAAGACCACAAGTATCATTCCTCTGGGCCTGTTGTCTCGAGAAAAGAAAACTTGTTCTTTGCTCACCACCATGTTTGAAGGACATCAGCGTGATCACCGGCGATAGGACGGAGGGTCAAATAAAAAGGAACACCAATTTCTAGACAGGAGCAGTTGGGAGCTAAGAGTGTTTTGTGGGGTGACGTGTTTATTTGAGTGTCCAAACTTCCCTCTTTAGGTGGTTATTAGATTTTCACATTCGTGAACATCATAAAATCCACTGATTTCAAAGGCCCAGACGCTTATTATTACAGCAACTCAGATGTTGAGGTGAGAGAAATGAGAAGTATGTTGCTGCACCACTAAATCTATGGCTGGGAACTGTTGAAACCAAACAAAAAGAATTCACGGTGGCCAGATAGGGCTATTTTCTTCTGACTGTCTCTGGGGACTCACACAGAATCCATTTGCTTGATTGTTTGATTTTCCGTTTCACTCGTGTAGGGTACTTGTCCACACTCCTTCGGCTAGTAGTGTGTCTGTGTCCTTGGATCTCAAGTGAGTCTCCTGTAAGTAAGCACGTACGTGTCTTGAGTTTTCATCCCTTCTTTTAACCCTGTGTCTTTTGTTTGCTGCACTCAGTGCCTGAAATTTTATTCTGATGATTCAGAGCTGTGCACTTATTGCACTTAAAGAATTTTTTTTATCATTAAGCTAAAATCAATTGAAGAACATTATGTTTACTATGCTCCCCCCTTCACCAATTCCCCCCGAAAAACCTCTTCAGTCGCTGTCGATCTGCGTAGTTGGATGCTGTAGACCCCTTCACCATGTCCCTCCCAACAGACCCCATTACAGTCGCTGTCCATCAGTGAGTAGTAAGATGCTATATGATCTCTACTAGCCTTCTCTGTGTTGTACAGCACTCCCCATGACCCCTCGACCCAAAGCATTATACATGCTAAAACTAATGCCCCCATTCTTTCTCCTCACACTTATCCCTCCCTTCAGACCAACCCTGCCCAGTCCTTTTCCCTTTGGTAACTTTTAGTCAACTCTCGGGTTCTGTGAGTCTGCTGCTGTTTCTTAACTTCAGTTTTTCTTTGTTGTTATACTCCACACATGAGTGAAATCACTTGGTACTTGTCTTTCTCCGCCTGGCCTATTTCTCTGAACATACTACCGTCTAGCTCCATCCAGGTCATTACAAATGGTAGGATTTGTTTTCTTCTTAAGGCTGCTTACTGCACTTTTAAAACTGGATTTCATTCTTCCTTTTTGTTTGTAGTTTAGCTATGTTATTCACCATTCAACTCCTGGTTATGAACAATAGCTTTGTGTCAATCGATATGTATCTGTATCTATCTATCTAATGGTCTGTCTGTCTATCTATGTTTCTACGTATGTATGTATGTATGTATCTATGTATCTATCTATCTATCTCTCTTCCTATCATCTATCTATGATGTCTATCATCTATCAATCCATGTACCTATCTATCTATCTTTCATCTGTCATCTGTGTACCTATCTATCTATGAATCAATCATCTTTTTGTCTGCCCATCTATCCTTCTGTACAGAACAGTTAACAACATAGCCTATGTCTCTTCCCTACATTATGCTTCAGAAATCTTGCAAGGTAACTAAGCCATAAGGAGAGCACTGTGTTCACCGATACACTTTCAGGTAGAGTCAGCCGCGTGTGCTTACAAAACCAGTAAATGGAGGTGAAAGGACTTGAACCTGTATCTCTGTCCACTGTCCTCTCATACTTCCTGCTCGCTTGGTGACTTTATTTAGCCACATTCAGTGAGTAAGTGATCCCTGAAGACCACAAGTATCCTTCGTCTGGTCCGGTTGTCGAAAGAAAAGTGTACTTGGCCCTTTGCACACCACCATGTTTGAGGGACATCGGCGTGATCGCTGCTGATAGGTGCAGGGACAATTATAAAGGAACACCTATTTCTGGACAGGAGCAGTTGGGAACAAAGAGTGTGTTGTGGAGTGAAGTGTTTATTTGAGGGTCCAAACTTCCCTCCTTAGGTGGTTATTACTTCTTTACATTCGTGAACATCATAAAAAGCAATGATTTTAGAAGCCCAGATGCATATTATTACAGCAATTCATTTGTTGAGGTGAGAGGAAATGAGAAGGAACTTGCTGCACCACTAAATCTATGCCTGAGCACTGCTGAAATCAAACAAAAAGAATTCACGGTGGCTAGAAAGGGCTATTTTCTACTGACTCTCTCTGGGGACTCAAACAGAATCCATTTGTTTGTTTGTTTCTTATTTTCACTTTTATAGGTAATCTGTCCCCGCCCCTTCAGCTTGTAGTTTGTCTGTGTCCTTGGATCTCAAGTGAGTCTCCAGTAAGGGAGCACGTAGGAGATCTTGCGTTTTCATCAGTTCTTCTAACACTGGGTCTTTTGATTGAAGCACTCAAAGCCTGTACTTTTATTCTGATATTTGAGAGCTGTGCTCTTACTGCACTTTGAAATTCTTTTTGTTCTCATTAATATACAATCACATGCAGAACATTATGTTTTCCTGTCTACACATTTCACCAAGTCCCCGGCAAAAGCCAGTTACAGTCGCTGTCCGTCAGCGTGTACTAAGATGCTGTAGAATCACTACATGTCTTCTCTGTGTTATGCAGCCGTACAAATGACCCCCCAAGTTACACACTATACATGCTAATCCTAATGCCCCCATTCTTTTTCCCCGCCCTTATTACTCCCTTCCCAAAAACCCTCCCCAGTCCCTTTCTCTTTGGTAACTGTTAGTCCACTCTCGGGTTCTGTGAGTCTGCTGCTGTCTTTTCCTTCAGTTTTTCTTTGTTATCATGCTCCACACATGAGTGAAATCATTTGGTACATGTATTTCTCCGCCTGGCCTATTTGACTGAGCATAATACCCTCTAGCTCCATCCACGTTATTGCAAATGATAGGATTTGTTTTCTTCTTATGGCTGCCTACTGCACTTTTTAAACTGGATTTCATTCTTCTTTTTTGTTTGTAGTTTCGCTATGTGCTTTCACCATTGCTCTCCTGGTTATGAGCAGTAGCTTTGTGTTAATCGATATGTACCTATATCTATCTATCTGTCTGTCTATCTATTTATCAATCAATCAATCAATCAATCATCTTTTTGTCTGCCCATCTGTCCTTGTGTACAGAACAGTTAACCATATATCCTATATCACTTTCTTACACTATGCTCCCAAAAATCCTGCAAAGTATCTAGGCTGCAGAGGGAGCACTGGGTTCACCGACACACTTGCAGTTCGAGTCGGCCGCGTGTACCTACAAAACCAGGAAATGGTTGTGCTGGGACTTGATCCCGTGTCTCGATCCTCTGTCCTCTTTCATCTCCTTCTAACTTGCTGTCTGTATTTAGCCACATTCATTGACTAAGGGCTCCCTGAAGATCTCAAGTATCATTCCTCTGGGCCTGTTGTCGACAGAAAAGTAAACTTGTTGCTTTGCTCACCACCATGTTTGAAGGACATCAGCATGATCACCGCCGATAGGACGGAGGGTCAAATAAAAAGGAACACCAATTTCGAGACAGGAGCAGTTGGGAGCTAACAGTGTATTGTGGAGTGACGTGTTTATTTGAGTGTCCAAACTTCCCTCTTTAGGTGGTTATTAGATTTTCACATTCGTGAACATCATAAAATCCACTGATTTCAAATGCCCAGATGCTTATTATTACAGCAACTCAGATGTTGAGGTGAGAGAAATGAGAAGTATGTTGCTGCACCACTAAATCTATGGCTGGGAACTGTTGAAACCAAACAAAAAGAATTCACGGTGGCCAGATAGGGCTATTTTCTGCTGACTGTCTCTGGGGACTCATACAGAATCCATTTGCTTGATTGTTTGACTTTCCGTTTCACTCGTGTAGGGTACTTGTCCACACACCTTCGGCTTGTAGTTTGTCTGTGTCCTTGGATCTCAAGTGAGTCTCCTGTAAGTAAGCACGTAGGTATCTTGAGTTTTCATCCCTTCTTTTATCCCTGTGTCTTTTGTTTGCAGCACTCAGTGCCTGACCTTTTATTCTGATGATTCAGAGCTGTGGACTTATTGCACTTAAAGAATATTTTTTATCATTAATCTACAATCACGTGAAGAACATTATGTTTACTATGCTCCCCCCTTCACCAAGTCCCCCCGAAAAACCTCTTCAGTCACTGTCGATCAGCGTAGTTGTATGCTGTAGAACCCTTCACCATGTCCCCCACAAATGTCCCCGTTACAGTCACTGTCCATCAGTGAGTAGTAAGATGCTATATGATCTCTACTAGTCTTCTCTGTGTTGTACAGTACTCCCCATGCACACCCGACCCCGCGCATTATACATGCTAAACTTAATGCCCCCATTCTTTCTCCCCACACTTATCCCTCCCTTCAGACTCACCCTGCCCAGTCCTTTTTCCTTTGGTTACTTTTAGTCAACTCTCGGGTTCTGTGAGTCTGCTGCTGTTTCTTAACTTCAGTTTTTCTTTGTTTTTATTCTCCACACATGAGTGAAATCACTTGGTACTTGCCTTTATCCGCCTGCCCTATTTTTCTGAACATACTACCGTCTTGCTCCATCCACGTCATTGCAAATGGTAGTATTTGTTTTCTTCTTAAGGCTGCTTACTGAACTTTTTAAACTGGATTTCATTCTTCCTTTTTGTTTGTAGTTTAGCTATGTTATTCACCATTCAACTCCTGGTTATGAACAATAGCTTTGTGTCAATCGACATGTATCTGTATCTATCTATCTAAAGGTCTGTCTGTCTATCTATGTATCTATGTGTGTATATATCTATGTATCTATGTATCTATCTATGTATCTATCTATCTATCTTCCTATCATCTATCTATGATGTCTATCATCTATTAATCTATGTACCTATCTATCTATCTTTCACCTGTCGTCTGTCTACCTATCTGTCTATGAAAAAATCATCTTTTTGTCTACCCATCTATCCTTATGTACAGAACAGTTAACAACATAGCCTATGTCTCTTCCCTACATTATGCTTCCAGAAATCTTGCAAGGTAACTAAGCCATAAGGAGAGCACTGTGTTCACCGATACGCTTTCAGGTAGAGTCAGCAGAGTGTGCTTACAAAACCAGTAAATGGAGTTGAAAGGACTTGAACCCGTATCTTTGTCCTCTGTCCTCTTATACTTCCTGCTCGCTTGTTGACTTTATTTAGCCACATTCAGTGAGTAAGTGATCCCTGAATTCCACAAGTATCCTTCGTCTGGGCCTGTTGTCGTCAGAAAAGTGTACTTGGCCCTTTGCACACCATCATGTTTGAGGGACATTGGCGTGAACACTGCTGATAGGTGGAGGGACAAATATGAATTAACACCTATTTCTGGACAGGAGCAGTTGGGAACAAAGAGTGTGTTGTGGAGTGAAGTGTTTATTTGAGTGTCCAAACTTCCCTCTTTAGGTGGTTATTACTTCTTTACTTTCGTGAACATCATAAAAAGCAATGATTATAAATGCCCAGATGCATATTATTACAGCAATTCATTTGTTGAGGTGAGAAGAAATGAGAAGGAAGTTACTGCAACACTAAATCTATGCCTGAGCACTGCTGAAACCAAACAAAAAGAATTCACCGTGGCTAGATAGGACTATTTTCTACTGACTCTCTCTGGGGTCCAAAACAGAATCCATTTCTTTCTTTGTTTCTCAGTTTCACTTGTGTAGGGTATCTGACCCCGCCCCTTCAGCTTGTAGTTTGTCTGTGTCCTTGGATCTCAAGTGAGTCTCCAGTAAGGGA
The DNA here is from genome assembly GCF_030020395.1 of Manis pentadactyla. Taxonomy (NCBI): domain Eukaryota; kingdom Metazoa; phylum Chordata; class Mammalia; order Pholidota; family Manidae; genus Manis; species Manis pentadactyla. Next base: position 162,879,846 of record NC_080038.1, on the reverse strand, counting down.
GCACGTAGGTGGTCTTGAGTTTTCATCAGTTCTTCTAACCCTGTATCTTTTGATTGGAGCACTCAAAGGCTGTACTTTTATTCTGATATTTGAGAGCTGTTCTCTTACTGAACTTTGAAATTCTTTCTGTTCTCATTAATATACAATCACATGCAGAAAATTATGTTATTCTGTCTACCCTCTTCACCAAGTCACCCCAAATCCCAGTTACAGCCGCTCTCCGTCAGCATGTACTAAGATGCTGTAGAATCACTACATGTCTTCTCTGTGTTGTACAGCCCTACCCATGACACCCCACCCTACACATTATACATGCTAATCCTAATGCCCCCATTCTTTTTCCCCGCACTTATTACTCCCTTCCCACAAACCCTACCCAGTCCCTTTCTCTTTGGTAACTGTTAGTCCACTCTCGGGTTCTGTGAGTCTGTTGCTCTCTTTTCCTTAAGTTTTTCTTTGTTATCATACGCCACACATGAGTGAAATCATTTGGTACATGTATTTCTCCGCCTGGCCTATTTGACTGAGCATAATACCCTATAGCTCCATCCACGCTATTGCAAATGATAGGATTTGTTTTCTTCTTATGGCTGCTTACTGCACTTTTTAAACTGGATTTCATTCTTCATTTTTGTTTGTAGTTTTGCTATGTGCTTTCACCATTACTCTCCTTCTTATGAGCAGTAGCTTTTTGTTAATCGATATGTACCTATATCTATCTATCTGTCTGTCTATCTATTTACCAATCACACAATCATTCATCTTTTTGTCTGTCCATCTGTCCATGTGTACAGAACAGTTAACCATATACCCTATATCACTTTCCTGCACTATGCTCCCAAAAATCCTGCAAAGTATCTAGGCTGCAGAGGGAGCACTGGGTTCACCGAGACACTTGCAGTTCGTGTCTGCCGCGTGTACCGACAAAACCAGGAAATGGTTGTGCTGGGACTTGAACCCGTGTCTCTATCCTCTGTCCTCTTTCATCTCCTTCTAACTTGCTGTCTTTATTTAGCCACATTCATTGACTAAGGGCTCCCTGAAGATCTCAAGTATCATTCCTCTGGGCCTGTTGACAGAAAAGTAAACTTGTTGCTTCACTCACCACCATGTTTGAAGGACATCAGCGTGATCACCGCCGATAGGGCGGAGGGTCAAATAAAACAGAACACCAATTTCTAGACAGGAGCAGTTGGGAGCTAACAGTGTATTGTGGAGTGACGTGTTTATTTGAGTGTCCAAACTTCCCTCTTTAGGTGGTTATTAGATTTTCACATTCGTGAACATCATAAAATCCACTGATTTCAAAGGCCCAGATGCTTATTATTACAGCAACTCTGTTGTTGAGGTGTGAGAAAATGAGAAGTATGTTGCTGGACCACTAAATCTATGGCTGGGAACTCTTGAAACCAAACAAAAAGAATTCACGGTGGCCAGATAGGGCTATTTTCTGCTGACTGTCTCTGGGGACTCAAACAGAATCCATTTGCTTGATTGTTTGATTTTCCGTTTCACTCGTGTAGGGTACATGTCCACACACCTTCGGCTTGTAGTTTGTCTGTGTCCTTTTATCTCAAGTGAGTCTCCTGTAAGTAAGCACGTATTTGTCTTGAGTTTTCATCCCTTCTTTTATCCCTGTGTCTTTTGTTTGCAGCCCTCAGTGCCTGACCTTTAATTCTGATGATTCAGAGCTGTGCACTTACAGCACTTAAAGAATATTTTTTATCATTAATCTACAATCACGTGAAGAATATTATGTTTACTATGCTCCCCCCTTCACCAAGTCCCCCCGAAAAACCTCTTCAGTCACTGTCGATCATCGTTCTTGGATGCTGTAGACCCCTTCACCATGTCCCCCCCAAAAGTCCCCGTAAAAGTCACTGTCCTCAGTGACTAGTAAGATGCTATATGATCTCTACTAGTCTTCTCTGTGTTGTACAGTACTCGCCATGCACACCCGACCACGCGCATTATACATGCTAAACTTAATGCCCCCATTCTTTCTCCCCACACTTATCCCTCCCTTCAGACTCACCCTGCCCAGTCCTTTTTTCTTTGGTTACTTTTAGTCAACTCTCGGGTTCTGTGAGTCTACTGCTGTTTTTTTACTTCAGGTTTTCTTTGTTGTTATACTAAACACATGAGTGAAATCACTTGGTACTTGCCTTTATCCGCCTGCCCTATTTTTCTGAACATACTACCGTCTTGCTCCATCCACGTCATTGCAAATGGTAGTATTTGTTTTCTTCTTAAGGCTGCTTACTGCACTTTTTAAACTGGATTTCATTCTTCCTTTTTGTTTGTAGTTTAGCTATGTTATTCACCATTCAACTCCTGGTTATGAACAATAGCTTTGTGTCAATCGGCATGGATCTGTATCTATCTATCTAAAGGTCTGTCTGTTTATCTATGTATCTATGTATGTATATATCTATGTATCTATGTATCTATCTATGTATCTATTTATCTATCTTCCTATCATCTATCTATGATGTCTATCTTCTATTAATCTATGTACCTATCTATCTATCTTTCACCTGCCGTCTGTCTACCTATCTAACTATGAAAGAATCATCTTTTTGTCTGCCTATCTATCCTTATGTACAGAACAGTTAACAACATAGCCTATGTCTCTTCCCTACATTATGCTTCCAGAAATCTTGCAAGGTAACTAAGCCATAAGGAGAGCACTGTGTTCACCGATACGCTTTCAGGTAGAGTCAGCAGAGTGTGCTTACAAAACCAGTAAATGGAGGTGAAAGGACTTGAACCCGTATTTTTGTCCTCTGTCCTCTTATACTTCCTGCTCGCTTGGTGACTTTATTTAGCCACATTCAGTGAGTAAGTGATCCCTGAAGACCACAAGTATCCTTCGTCTGGGCCTGTTGTCGACAGAAAAGTGTACTTGGCCTTTTGCACACAACCATGTTTGAGGGACATTGGCGTGATCACTGCTGATAGGTGGAGGGACATATATGAATTAACACCTATTTCTGGACAGGAGCAGTTGGGAACAAAGAGTGTGTTGTGGAGTGAAGTGTTTATTTGAGTGTCCAACCTTCCCTCTTTAGGTCGTTATTACTTCTTTACATTCGTGAACATCATAAAAAGCAATGATTATAAATGCCCAGACGCATATTATTACAGCAATTCATTTGTTGAGGTGAGAGGAAATGAGAAGGAAGTTGCTGCAACACTAAATCTATGCCTGAGCACTGCTGAAACCAAACAAAAAGAATTCACGGTGGCTAGATAGGGCTATTTTCTACTGACTCTCTCTGGGGTCCAAAACAGAATCCATTTCTTTCTTTGTTTCTCAGTTTCACTTGTGTAGGGTACCTGTCCCCGCCCCTTCAGCTTGTCCTTTGTCTGTGTCCTTGGATCTCAAGTGAGTCTCCAGTAAGGGAGCACGTAGGTGGTCTTGAGTTTTCAACCGTTCTTCTAACCCTGTGTCTTTTGATTGGAGCACTCAAAGGCTGTACTTTTATTCTGATATTTGAGAGCTGTGTTCTTACTGCACTTTGAAATCCTTTTTGTTCTCATTAATATACAATCTCATGCAGAAAATTATGTTATTCTGTCTACCCTCTTCACCAAGTCACCCCAAATCCCAGTTACAGGCGCTCTCCGTCAGCATGTACTAAGATGCTGTAGAATCACTACATGTCTTCTCTGTGTTGTACAGCCCTACCCATGACACCCCACCCTACACATTATACATGCAAATCCTAATGCCCCCATTCTTTTTCCCCGCACTTATTACTCAATTCCCACAAACCCTACCCAGTCCCTTTCTCTTTGGTAACTGTGAGTCCACTCTCGGGTTCTGTGAGTCTGTTGCTGTCTTTTCCTTCAGTTTTTCTTTGTTATCATACTCCACACATGAGTGAAATCATTTTTTACATGTATTTCTCCGCCTGGCCTATTTGACTGAGCATAATGCCCTCTATCTCCATCCACGTTTTTGCAAAAGATAGGATTTGTTTTCTTCTTATGGCTGCTTACTGCACTTTTTAAACTGGATTTCATTCTTCCTTTTTGTTTGTAGTTTTGCAATGTGCTTTCACCATTGCTCTCCTTGTTATGAGCAGTAGCTTTGTGCTAATCGATATGTACCTATATCTATCTATCTGTCTGTCTATTAATCAATTACACCATCAATCATCCTTTTGTCTGTCCATCTGTCCATGTGTACAGAACAGTTAACCATATACCCTATATCACTTTCCTGCACTATGCTCCCAAAAATCCTGCAAAGTATCTAGGCTGCAGAGGGAGCACTGGGTTCACCGAGACACTTGCAGTTCGAGTCGGACGCGTGTACCTACAAAACCAGGAAATGGTTGTGCTGGGACTTGAACCCGTGTCTCTATCCTCTGTCCTCTTTCATCTCCTTCTAACTTGCTGTCTGTATTTAGCCACATTCATTGACTAAGGGCTCCCTGAAGATCTCAAGTATCATTCCTCTGGGCCTGTTGTCGACAGAAAAGTCAACTTGTTGCTTTGCTCACCACCATGTTTGAATGACATCAGCGTGATCACCGCCGATAGGACGGAGGGTCAAATAAAAAGGAACACCAATTTCTAGACAGGAGCAGTTGGGAGCTAACAGTGTATTGTGGAGTGACGTGTTTATTTGAGTGTCCAAACTTCCCTCTTTAGGTGGTTATTAGATTTTCACATTCGTGAACATCATAAAATCCACTGATTTCAAAGGCCCAGATGCTTATTATTACAGCAACTCAGATGTTGAGGTGAGAGAAAATGAGAAGTATGTTTCTGCACCACTAAATCTATGGCTGGGAACTGTTGAAACCAAACAAAAAGAATTCACGGTGGCCAGATAGGGCTATTTTCTGCTGACTGTCTCTGGGGAATCAAACAGAATCCATTTGCTTGATTGTTTGACTTTCCGTTTCACTCGTGTAGGGTACTTGTCCACACACCTTCGGCTTGTAGTTTGTCTGTGTCCTTGGATCTCAAGTGAGTCTCCTGTAAGTAAGCACGTAGGTGTCTTGAGTTTTCATCCCTTCTTTTATCCCTGTGTCTTTTGTTTGCAGCACTCAGTGAATGACCTTTTATTCCGATGATTCAGAGCTGTGCACTTATTGCACTTAAAGAATATTTTTTATCATTAATCTACAATCACGTGAAGAACATTATGTTTACTATGCTCCCCACTTCACCAAGTCCCCCGAAAAACCTCTTCAGTCCCTGTCGATCCGCGTTGTTGGATGCTGTAGACGCCTTCACCATGTCCCCCCCAAAAGTCCCCATTACAATCACTGTCCATCAGTGAGTAGTAAGATGCTCTATGATCTCTACTAGTCTTCTCTGTGTTGTACAGTACTCCCCATGCACATCCGACCACGCGCATTATACATGCTAAACTTAATGCCCCCATTCTTTCTCCCCACACTTATCCCTCCCTTCAGACTCACACTGCCCAGTCCTTTTCCCTTTGGTTACTTTTAGTCAACCCTCCGGTTCTGTGAGTCTGCTGCTGTTTTTTTACTTCAGTTTTTCTTTGTTGTTATACTCCACACATGAGTGAAATCACTTGGTACCTGCCTTTATCCGCCTGCCCTATTTTTCTGAACATACTACCGTCTTGCTCCATCCACGTCATTGCAAATGGTAGTATTTGTTTTCTTCTTAAGGCTGCTTACTGCACTTTTTAAACTGGATTTCATTCTTCCTTTTTGTTTGTAGTTTAGCTATGTTATTCAAGTTTCAACTCCTGGTTATGAACAATAGCTTTGTGTCAATCAACATGTATCTGTATCTATCTATCTAAAGGTATGGCTGTCTATCTATGTATCTATGTATGTATATATCTATGTATCTTTGTATCTATCAATCTATGTATCTATCTATCTATCTTCCTATCATCTATCTATGATGTCTATCATCTATTAATCTATGTACCTATCTATCTCTCTTTCACCTGTCGTCTGTCTACCTATCTATCTATGAAACAATCATCTTTTTGTCTGTCCATCTATCCTTATGTACAGAACAGTTAACAACATAGCCTATGTCTCTTCCCTACATTATGCTTCCAGAAATCTTGCAAGGTAACTAAGCCATAAGGAGAGCACTGTGTTCACCGATACGCTTTCAGGTAGAGTCAGCAGAGTGTGCTTACAAAACCAGTAAGTGGAGGTGAAAGGACTTGAACCCGTATCTTTGTCCTCTGTCCTCTTATACTTCCTGCTCGCTTGTTGACTTTATTTAGCCACATTCAGTGAGTAAGTGATCCCTGAAGACCACAAGTGTCCTTCGTGTGGGCCTGTTGTTGACAGAAAAGTGTACTTGGCCCTTTGCACACCACCATGTTTGAGGGACATTGGCGTGATCACTGCTGATAGGTGGAGGGACAAATATGAATTAACACCTATTTCTGGACAGGAGCAGTTGGGAACAAAGAGTGTGTTGTGGAGTGAAGTGTTTATTTGAGTGTCCAAACTTCCCTCTTTAGGTGGTTATTACTTCTTTACATTCGTGAACATCATAAAAAGCAACGATTATAAATGCCCAGACGCATATTATTACAGCAATTCATTTGTTGAGGTGAGAGGAAATGAGAAGGAATTTGCTGCACCACTAAATCTATGCCTGAGCACTGCTGAAACCAAAGAAAAAAATTCACGGTGGCTAGATAGGGCTATTATCTACTGAATCTCTCTGGGGTCCAAAACAGAATCCATTTCTTTCTTTGTTTCTCAGTTTCACTTGTGTATGGTACCTGTCCCCGCCCCTTCAGCTTGTAGTTTGTCTGTGTCCTTGGATCTCAAGTGAGTCTCCAGTAAGGGAGCACGTAGGTGGTCTTGAGTTTTCATCAATTCTTCTAAGCCTGTGTCTTTTGATTGGAGCACTCAAAGGCTGTACTTTTATTCTGATATTTGAGAGCTGTGCTCTTACTGCACTTTGAAATTCTTTTTGTTCTCATTAATATACAATCACATGCAGAAAATTATGTTATTCTGTCTACCCTCTTCACCAAGTCACCCCAAATCCCAGTTACAGCCGCTCTCCGTCAGCATGTACTAAGATGCTGTAGAATCACTACATGTCTTCTCTGTGTTGTACAGCCCTACCCATGACACCCCACCCTACACATTATACATGCTAATCCTAATGCCCCCATTCTTTTTCCCCGCCCTTTTTACTCCCTTCCCACAAACCCTCCACAGTCCTTTTCTTTTTGGTAACTGTAAGTCCACTCTCGGGTTCTGTGAGTCTGTTGCTGTCTTTTCCTTCAGTTTTTCTTTGTTATCATACTCCACACATGAGTGAAATCATTTTTTACATGTATTTCTCCGCCTGGCCTATTTGACTGAGCATAATGCCCTCTAGCTCCATCCACGTTATTGCAAAAGATAGGATTTGTTTTCTTCTTATGGCTGCTTACTGCACTTTTTAAACTGGATTTCATTCTTCCTTTTGTTTGTAGTTTTGCAATGTGCTTTCACCATTGCTCTCCTTGTTATGAGCAGTAGCTTTGTGCTAATCGATATGTACCTCTATCTATCTATCTGTCTGTCTATCTATTTATCAATCACTCAATCAATCATCCTTTTGTCTGTCCATCTGTCCATGTGTACAGAACAGTTAACCAAATACCCTATATCACTTTCCTGCACTATGCTCCCAAAAATCCTGCAAAGTATCTAGGCTGCAGAGGGAGCACTGGGTTCACCGAGACACTTGCAGTTCGAGTCGGACGCGTGTACCTAAAAAAACAGGAAATGATTGTGCTGGGACTTGAACCCGTGTCTCTATCCTCTGTCCTCTTTCATCTCCTTCTAACTTGCTGTCTGTATTTAGCCACATTCATTGACTAAGGGCTCCCTGAAGATCTCAAGTATCATTACTCTGGGCCTGTTGTCGACAGAAAAGTCAACTTGTTGCTTTGCTCACCACCATGTTTGAAGGACATCAGCGTGATCACCGCCGATAGGACGGAGGGTCAAATAAAAAGGAACACCAATTTCTAGACAGGAGCAGTTGGAAACTAACAGTGTATTGTGGAGTGACGTGTTTATTTGAGTGTCCAAACTTCCCTCTTTAGGTGGTTATTAGATTTTCACATTCGTGAACATCATAAAATCCTCTGATTTCAAAGGCCCAGATGCTTATTATTACAGCAACTCAGTTGTGGAGGTTAGAGAAAATGAGAAGTATGTTTCTGCACCACTAAATCTATGGCTGGGAACTGTTGAAACCAAACAAAAAGAATTCACGTTGGCCAGATAGGGCTATTTTCTGCTGACTGTCTCTGGGGACTCAAACAGAATCCATTTGCTTGATTGTTTGACTTTCCGTTTCACTCGTGTAGGGTACTTGTCCACACACCTTCGGCTTGTAGTTTGTCTGTGTCCTTGGATCTCAAGTGAGTCTCCTGTAAGTAAGCACGTAGGTGTCTTGAGTTTTCATCCCTTCTTTTATCCCTGTGTCTTTTGTTTGCAGCACTCAGTGCCTGACCTTTTATTCTGATGATTCAGAGCTGTGCACTTATTGCACTTAAAGAATATTTTTTATCATTAATCTACAATCACGTGAAGAACATTATGTTTACTATGCTCCCCACTTCACCAAGTCCCCCGAAAAACCTCTTCAGTCACTGTCGATCAGCGTAGTTGGATGCTGTAGACGCCTTCAAAATGTCCCCCCCAAAAGTCCCCATTACAATCACTGTCCATCAGTGAGTAGTAAGATGCTATATGATCTCTACTAGTCTTCTCTGTGTTGTAAAGTACTCCCCATGCACACCCGACCACGCGCATTATACATGCTAAACTTAATGCCCCCATTCTTTCTCCCCACACTTATCCCTCCCTTCAGACTCACACTGCCCAGTCCTTTTCCCTTTGGTTACTTTTAGTCAACCCTCCAGTTCTGTGAGTCTGCTGCTGTTTTTTTACTTCAGTTTTTCTTTGTTGTTATACTCCACACATGAGTGAAATCACTTGGTACTTGCCTTTATCCGCCTGCCCTATTTTTCTGAACATACTACCGTCTTGCTCCATCCACGTCATTGCAAATTTTAGTATTTGTTTTCTTCTTAAGGCTGCTTACTGCACTTTTTAAACTGGATTTCATTCTTCCTTTTTGTTTGTAGTTTAGCTATGTTATTCAAGTTTCAACTCCTGGTTATGAACAATAGCTTTGTGTCAATCAACATGTATCTGTATCTATCTATCTAAAGGTATGGCTGTCTATCTATGTATCTATGTATGTATATATCTATGTATCTTTGTATCTATCTATCTATGTATCTATCTATCTATCTTCCTATCATCTATCTATGATGTCTATCATCTATTAATCTATGTACCTATCTATCTCTCTTTCACCTGTCGTCTGTCTACCTATCTATCTATGAAACAATCATCTTTTTGTCTGTCCATCTATCCTTATGTACAGAACAGTTAACAACATAGCCTATGTCTCTTCCCTACATTATGCTTCCAGAAATCTTGCAAGGTAACTAAGCCATAAGGAGAGCACTGTGTTCACCGATACGCTTTCAGGTAGAGTCAGCAGAGTGTGCTTACAAAACCAGTAAGTGGAGGTGAAAGGACTTGAACCCGTATCTTTGTCCTCTGTCCTCTTATACTTCCTGCTCGCTTGTTGACTTTATTTAGCCACATTCAGTGAGTAAGTGATCCCTGAAGACCACAAGTGTCCTTCGTGTGGGCCTGTTGTCGACAGAAAAGTGTACTTGGCCCTTTGCACACCACCATGTTTGAGGGACATTGGCGTGATCACTGCTGATAGGTGGAGGGACAAATATGAATTAACACCTATTTCTGGACAGGAGCAGTTGGGAACAAAGTGTGTGTTGTGGAGTGAAGTGTTTATTTGAGTGTCCAAACTTCCCTCTTTAGGTGGTTATTACTTCTTTACATTCGTGTACATCATAAAAAGCAATGATTATAAATGCCCAGACGCATATTATTACAGCAATTCATTTGTTGAGGTGAGAGGAAATGAGAAGGAAGTTGCTGCACCACTAAATCTATGCCTGAGCACTGCTGAAACCAAACAAAAAGAATTCACGGTGGCTAGATAGGGCTATTTTCTACTGACTTTCTCTGGGGTCCAAAACAGAATCCATTTCTTTCTTTGTTTCTCAGTTTCACTTGTGTAGGGTACCTGTCCCCGCCCCTTCAGCTTGTAGTTTGTCTGTGTCCTTGGATCTCAAGTGAGTCTCCAGTAAGGGAGCACGTAGGTGGTTTTGAGTTTTCATCAGTTCTTCTAACCCTGTGTCTTTTGATTGGAGCACTCAAAGGCTGTACTTTTATTCTGATATTTGAGAGCTGTGCTCTTACTGCACTTTGAAATTCTTTTTGTTCTCATTAATATACAATCACATGCAGAACATTATGTTATTCTGTCTACCCTCTTCACCAAGTCACCCCAAATCCCAGTTACAGCCGCTCTCTGTCAGCATGTACTAAGATGCTGTAGAATCACTACATGTCTTCTCTGTGTTGTACAGCCCTACCGATGACACCCCACCCTACACATTATACATGCAAATCCTAATGCCCCCATTCTTTTTCCCCGCACTTATTACTCCCTTCCCACAAACCCTACCCAGTCCCTTTCTCTTTGGTAACTGTTAGTCCACTCTCAGGTTCTGTGAGTCTCCTGCTGTCTTTTCCTTCAGTTTTTCTTTGTTATCATACTCCACACATGAATGAAATCATTTGGTACATGTATTTCTCTGCCTGGCCTATTTGACTGAGCATAATACCCTCTAGCTCCATCCACGTTATTGCAAATGATAGGATTTGTTTTCTTCTTATGGCTGCTTACTGCACATTTTAAACTGGATTTCATTCTTCTTTTTTGTTTGTAGTTTTGCAATGTGCTTTCACCATTGCTCTCCTTGTTATGAGCAGTAGCTTTGTGTTAATCGATATGTACCTATATCTATCTATCTGTCTGTCTATCTATTTATCAATCACTCAATCAATCATCCTTTTGTCTGTCAATCTGTCCATGTGTACAGAACAGTTAACCATATACCCTATATCACATTCTTACAGTATGCTCCCAAAAATCCTGCAAAGTATCTAGGCTGCAGAAGGAGGACTTGGTTCACCGAGACACTTGCAGTTCGAGTCAGCTGCGTGTACCTACAAAACCAGGAAATGGTTGTGCTGGGACTTGAACCCGTGTCTCGATCCTCTGTCCTCTTTCATCTCCTTCTAACTTGCTGTCTGTATTTAGCCACATTCATTGACTAAGGGCTCCCTGAAGATCTCAAGTATCATTCCTCTGGGCCTGTTGTCGACAGAAAAGTAAACTTGTTGCTTTTATCACCACCATGTTTGAAGGACATCAGCGTGATCACCGCCGATGGACGGAGGGTCAAATAAAAAGGAACACCAATTTCTAGACAGGACCAGTTGGGAGCTAACAGTGTATTGTGGAGTGACGTGTTTATTTGAGTGTCCAAACTTCCCTCTTTAGGTGGTTATTAGATTTTCACATTCGTGAACATCATAAAATCCACTGATTTCAAAGGCCCAGATGCTTATTATTACAGCAACTCAGTTGTTGAGGTGAGAGAAAATGAGAAGTATGTTTCTGCACCACTAAATCTATGGCTGGGAACTGTTGAAACCAAACAAAAAGAATTCACGGTGGCCAGATAGGGCTATTTTCTGCTGACTGTCTCTGGGGACTCAAACAGAATCCATTTGGTTGATTGTTTGACTTTCCGTTTCACTCGTGTAGGGTACTTGTCCACACACCTTCAGCTTGTAGTTTGTCTGTGTCCTTGGATCTCAAGTGAGTCTCCTGTAAGTAAGCACGTATTTGTCTTGAGTTTTCATCCCTTCTTTTATCCCTGTGTCTTTTGTTTGCAGCACTCAGTGCCTGTCCTTTTATTCTGATGATTCAGAGCTGTGTACTTATTGCACTTAAAGAATATTTTTTATCATTAATCTACAATCACGTGAAGAACATTATGTTTACTATGCTCCCCACTTCACCAAGTCCCCCGAAAAACCTCTTCAGTCACTGTCGATCAGCGTAGTTGGATGCTGTAGACCCCTTCAAAATGTCGCCCACAAAAGTCCCCGTTACAAGCACTGTCCATCAGTGAATAGTAAGATGCTCTATGATCTCTACTAGTCTTCTCTGTGTTGTACAGTACTCCCCATGCACACACGACCACGAGCATTATACATGCTAAACTTAATGCCCCCATTCTTTCTCCCCACACTTATCCCTCCCTTCAGAATCACCCAGCCCAGTCCTATTCCCTTTGGTTACTTTTAGTCAACCCTCCGGTTCTGTGAGTCTGCTGCTGTTTTTTTACTTCAGGTTTTCTTTGTTGTTATACTCCACACATGAGTGAAATCACTTGGTACTTGCCTTTATCCGCCTGCCCTATTTTTCTGAACATACTACCGTCTTGCTCCATCCACGTCGTTGCAAATGGTAGTATTTGTTTTCTTCTTAAGGCTGCTTACTGCACTTTTTAAACTGGATTTCATTCTTCCTTTTTGTTTGTAGTTTAGCTATGTTATTCACCATTCAACTCCTGGTTATGAACAATAGCTTTGTGTCAATCGACATGTATCTGTATCTATCTATCTAAAGGTCTGTCTGTCTATCTATGTTTCTATGTATGTATATACCTATGTATCTATGTATCTATCTATGTGTCTATTTATCTATCTTCCTATCATCTATCTATGATGTCTATCATCTATTAATCTATGTACCTATCTATCTATCTTTCACCTGTCGTCTGTCTACCTATCTAACTATGAAAGAATCATCTTTTTGTCTGCCCATCTATAATTATGTACAGAACAATTAACAACATAGCCTATGTCTCTTCCCTACATTATGCTTCCAGAAACCTTTCAAGGTAACTAAGCCATAAGGAGAGCACTGTGTTCACCGATACGCTTTCAGGTGGAGTCAGCAGAGTGTGCTTAAAAAACCAGTAAATGGAGGTGAAAGGTCTTGAACCCGTATTTTTGTCCTCTGTCCTCTTATACTTCCTGCTCGCTTGGTGACTTTATTTAGCCACATTCAGTGAGTAAGTGATCCCTGAAGACCACAAGTATCCTTCGTCTGGGCCTGTTGTCGACATAAAAGTGTACTTTTCCTTTTGCACACCACCGTGTTTGAGGGACATTGGCGTGATCACTGCTGATAGGTGGAGGGACAAATATGAATTAACACCTATTTCTGGACAGGAGCAGTTGGGAACAAAGAGTGTGTTGTGGAGTGAAGTGTTTATTTGAGTGTCCAAACTTCCCTCTTTAGGTGTTTATTACTTCTTTACATTCGTGAACATCATAAAAATCAATGATTATAAATTCCCAGACGCATATTATTACAGCAATTCATTTGTTGAGGTGAGAGGAAATGAGAAGGAAGTTGCTGCAACACTAAATCTATGCCTGAGCACTGCTGAAACCAAACAAAAAGAATTCACGGTGGCTAGATAGGGCTATTTTCTACTGACTCTCTCTGGGGTCCAAAACAGAATCCATTTCTTTCTTTGTTTCTCAGTTTCACTTGTGTAGGGTACCTGTCCCCGCCCCTTCAGCTTGTAGTTTGTCTGTGTCCTTGGATCTCAAGTGAGTCTCCAGTAAGGGAGCACGTAGGTGGTCTTGAGTTTTCATCAGTTCTTCCAACCCTGTGTCTTTTGATTGGAGCACTCAAAGGCTGTACTTTTATTCTGATATTTGAGAGCTGTGCTCTTACTGCACTTTGAAATTCTTTTTGTTCTCATTAATATACAATCACATGCAGAAAATTATGTTATTCTGTCTACCCTCTTCACCAAGTCACCCCAAATCCCAGTTACAGCCGCTCTCCGTCAGCATGTACTAAGATGCTGTAGAATCACTACATGTCTTCTCTGTGTTGTACAGCCCTACCCATGACACCCCACCCTACACATTATACATGCTAACCCTAATGCCCCCATTCTTTTTCCCCGCAATTATTACTCCCTTCCCACAAACCCTACCCAGTCCCTTTCTCTTTGGTAACTGTTAGTCCACTCTCGGGTTCTGTGAGACTGCTGCTGTCTTTTCCTTCAGTTTTTCTTTGTTATCATACTCCACACATGAGTGAAATCATTTGGTACATGTATTTCTCCGCCTGGCCTATTTGACTGAGCATAATACCCTCTAGCTCCATCCACGTTATTGCAAATGATAGGATTTGTTTTCTTCTTATGGATGCTTACTGCACTTTTTAAACTGGATTTCATTCTTCTTTTTTGTTTGTAGTTTTGCTATGTGCTTTCACCATTGCTCTACTTGTTATGAGCAGTAGCTTTTTGTTTATCGATATGTATCTATATCTATCTATCTGTCTGTCTATCTATTTACCAATCACTCAATCAATCATCTTTTTGTCTGTCCATCTGTCCATGTGTACAGATCAGTTAACCATATACCCTATATCACTTTCCTGCACTATGCTCCCAAAAATCCTGCAAAGTATCTAGGCTGCACACGGAGCACTGGGTTCACCGAGACACTTGCAGTTCGAGTCGGCCGCGTGTACCTACTAATCCATAAAATGGTTGTGCTGGGACTTGAACCGTATCTCTGTCCTCTGTCCTCTTAAACCTCCTTCTCGCTTGCTAACTGTATTTAGCCACATTCATTGATTAAGTCCTCACTGAAGACCCCAATTATACTTCCTCTGGGCCTGTTGTAGACAGAAAAGTATACTTGGTGCTTTACTCACCACCATGTTTGAGGGACATTGGCATGTTCACCACTGATAGGAGGAGGGACAAATAAAAAGGAACACCTATTTCTAGACAGGAGCATTTGGGAGCAAAGTGTGTGTTGTGGAGAGACGTGTTTGGTTGAGTGTCCAAACTTCCCTCTTAATGTGGTTATTACTTCTTTACAATCGTGGATATCATAAAACCCAGTGATTTCAAAAGCCCAGACGCATAGTATTACAGAAATTCATTTGTTGATGTGAGAAAAATGAGAAGGACATTGCAGTACAACTAAATCTAAACCTGGCCACTGCTGATACCAAACAAAAGGAATTCACGGTGGCTAGGTAGGACTATTTTCTAGTGACTGTCTCTGGGGTCTCAAACAGAATCCATTTGTTTCTTTGTTTCAAAGATTCACTTGTATAGGGTACTTGTCTCCGCCCCTTCAGCTGGTAGTTTGTCTGTGTCCTTGGATCACAAGTGAGTCTCCAGTAAGGGAGCACTTAGGTAATCTTGAGTTTTCATCAGTTCTTCTAACCCTGTGTCTTTTGATTGGAGCAGTGAAAGCCTGCACTTTTATTCTGATATATGATAGCTAAGCTCTTACTGCACTTTGAAATTTTTTTTGTTCACATTAACATACAATCACATGCAGAACAATATGTTAACTAGTCTAACCCCTTCACCAAGTCCTCGCCAAATCCCAGTTTCAGTCACTGTCCGTCAGCGTGTCGTAAGATGCTCTAGAATCACTATTGTCTTCTCTGTGTTGTATAGCCCTCCCAATGACCCTTCACCCTACACATTATTCATGCTAATACTAATGCCCCCATTCTTTTTCCCCGCCCTTATCAATCCCTTCCCACAAACACTACCCAGTCCCTTTCTCTTTGGTAACTCTTAGTCCACTCTCGGGTACTGTGTATATGCTCCTGTTTCTTCCTTCAGTTTTTCTTTGTTATCGTCTTCCACACATGAGTTAAATCACTTGGTACATGTATTTTCCGACTGGCCTATTTGACTGAGCATAATACCCTCTAGCTCCATCCAAGTTATTGCCAATGATAGGATTTGTTTTCTTCTAATGGCTGCTTACTGCACTTTTTAAACTGGATTTTATTCTTCTTTTTCGTTTGTAGTTTGCTATGTGCTTCACCCATTGCTCTCATGGTTATGAGCAATAGCTTTGTGTTAATCGATATGAACCTATATCTATCTGTCTGTCTATCAAGCAATCAATCAATAAATCAATCAATCATCTTTCTGTCTGCCCATCTGTCCTTGTGTACAGAACAGGTAAAAACATATCCTATGTCACTTTCCTACATTATGCTTCCAAAAATCCTGCAAGGTAACTAGGCTGTAGGTAGAGCACTGGGTTCACCGAGACACTTGCAGGTCGTGTCGGCCGAGTGTACCTACAAAACCAGGAAATGGTTGTGCAGGGACTTGAACCCGTGTCTCTATCCTCTGTCCTCTTTCATCTCCTTCTCACTTCCTGTCTGTATATAGCCACATTCATTCACTAAGTGCTCCCTGAAGACCACAAGTATCCTTCCTCTGGGCCTGTGGACGACAGAAACGTAAAATTGTTGCTTTACTCACCACCATGTTTGAAGGACATCTATGTGAACACCACTGATAGGATGGAGGGTCAAATAAAAAGGAACACCAATTTCTAGACAGGAGCAGTTGGGAACTAAGAGTGTATTGTGGAGTGGCATATTTATTTGAGTGTCCAAACTTCCCTCTTTAGGTGGTTATTACTTCACATTCGTGAAGATCATAAAACCCACAGATTTCAAAGGCCCAGATTCCTATTATATCAGAAACCCAGTTGTTGAGGTGAGAGAAAATGAGAAGGACGTTGCTCCACCACTAAATCTATGGCTGGGCCTTGCTGAAAACAAACAAAAAGAATTCACGGTGGCCAGATAGTGCTATTTTCTACTGACTGTCTCTGGGGGCTCAAACAGAATCCATTTGTTTGATTGTTTGTTTTTCAGTTTCACTCGTGTTGGGTACTTGTCCCCACACCTTCAGCTTGTAGGTTGTCTTTGTCCTTGGATCTCAAGTGAGTCTCCTGTAAGGAAGCACGTAGGTTTCTTGAGTTTTCATCCGTTCTTTTAACCCTGTGTCTTTTGTTTGCAGCACTCAGAGCCTGACCTTTTATTCTGATGATTCAGTGCTGTGCCCTTATTGCACGTAAAAATTTTTTTTGTTATCATTAATCTACAATCACGTGAAGAACATTATGTTTACTATGCTCCCCCTTATCCAAGTCCACCAGCAAAAACCTCTTAAAGTCGCTGTCCATCAGCATAGTTGGATGCTTTAAACCCCTTCAGCATGTACCCCTTCAAAGACACCGATACAGTCGCTGTCAATCATGGAGTAGTAAGATGCTATATAACCTCTACTAGTCTTCTCTGTGTTGTACAGCACTCCCCATGCCCCGCGCGACCCCACGTAATATACATGGTAATCCTAATGTCCCCAATCTTTCTCCCCACACTTATCCCTCCCTTCAGAACCACCCTGTGCAGTCCTTTTCCCTTTGGCAACTTTTAGTCAACTCTCGGGTTCTGTGAGTATCCTGCTGTTTTTTTCCTTCAGTTTCTCTTTGTTGTTATACTCCACACATGAGTGATATCATTTGATATTGTCTTTCTCCGCCTGACCTATTTTTCTGAACATACTACTGTCTAGCTCCATCCACGTCATTGCAAATGGTAGGATTTGTTTTCTTCTTATGGCTGCTTACTGCACTTTGTAAACTGGATTTCAGCCTTCCTTTTTGTTTGTAGTTTAGCTATGTGATTTCACCATTCATCTCCTGGTTATGAGCAACAGCTTTGTGTCAATCGATATGTATCTGTATCTATCTATCGCTCTGTCTGACTGCATATCTATCTATCTTTCTATATATCCTTCTTTCTATCTCTCTATCCTCTCTATTTATCTATCCATCTATCTAGCTTCCTGTCTTCTATCATGTGTATAATCTATTGATCATCTGTCATCTATCTATCTGTCTATCTATGAAACAATCTTCTTTCTGTCTGTCCATCTATCCTTATGTACAGAACCGTTAACTACATCAACTATGTCACTTCCCTACATTATGCTTTCAAAAACACTGCAAGGTCACTAGGCCATAGGGAGAGCACTGGGCTCACTGAGACAATTGCAGATCGAATCAGCCGCGTGTGCTTACAAAACCAGTAAATGGTGGTTCAGGGACTTGAACCCGTATCTCTGTCCTCTGTCCTCTTAAACCTCCTTCTCGCTTGCTAACTGTATTTAGCCACATTCATTGACTAAGTCCTCACTGAAGACCCCAATTATACTTCCTCTGGGCCTGTTGTAGACAGAAAAGTATACTTGGTGCTTTACTCACCACCATGTTTGAGGGACATTGGCATGTTCACCACTGATAGGAGGAGGGACAAATAAAAAGGAACACCTATTTCTAGACAGGAGCATTTGGGAGCAAAGTGTGTGTTGTGGAGAGACGTGTTTGTTTGAGTGTCCAAACTTCCCTCTTAATGTGGTTATTACTTATTTACAATCGTGGATATCATAAAACCCAGTGATTTCAAAATCCCAGACGCATATTATTACAGCAATTCATTTGTTGTTGTGAGAAAAATGAGAAGGACATTGCAGTACCACTAAATTTATACCTGGGCACTGCTGATACCAAACAAAAGGAATTCACGGTGGCTAGGTAGGACTATTTTCTAGTGACTGTCTCTGGGGTCTCAAACAGAAACCATTTGTTTCTTTGTTTCAAAGATTCACTTGTATAGGGTACCTGTCCCCGCCCCTTCAGCTTGTAGTTTGTCTGTGTCCTTGGATCACAAGTGA
Source organism: Manis pentadactyla (assembly GCF_030020395.1). Lineage (NCBI taxonomy): Eukaryota > Metazoa > Chordata > Mammalia > Pholidota > Manidae > Manis > Manis pentadactyla. The sequence continues at coordinate 162,861,245 of NC_080038.1, read as the reverse complement.
GTCTCCAGTAAGGGAGCACTTATTTGATCTTCAGTTTTCATCAGTTCTTCTAACCCTGTGTCTTTTGATTGGAGCAGTGAAAGCCTGTACTTTTATTCTGATATTTGAAAGCTAGGTTCTTACTGCACTTTGAAATTTTTTTTGTTCTCATTAAAATACAATCACATGCAGAACAATATGTTAACTAGTCTAACCCCTTCACCAAGTCCTCGCCAAATCCCAGTTTCAGTCGCTGTCCGTCAGCGTGTCGTAAGATGCTCTAGAATCACTACTTGTCTTCTCTGTGTTGTATAGCCCTCCCAATGACCCTTCACCCTACACATTATTCATGCTAATCCTAATGCCCCCATTCTTTTTCCCCGCCCTTATCAATCCCTTCCCACAAACACTACCCAGTCCCTTTCTCTTTGGTAACTCTTAGTCCACTCTCGGGTACTGTGTATATGCTGCTGTTTCTTAATTCAGTTTTTCTTTGTTATCGTCCTCCACACATGAGTTAAATCACTTGGTACATGTATTTTCCGACTGGCCTATTTGACTGAGCATAATACCCTCTAGCTCCATCCAAGTTATTGCCAATGATAGGATTTGTTTTCTTCTAATGGCTGCTTACTGCACTTTTTAAACTGGATTTTATTCTTCTTTTTCGTTTGTAGTTTGCTATGTGCTTCAACCATTGCTCTCATGGTTATGAGCAATAGCTTTGTGTTAATCGATATGAACCTATATCTATCTGTCTGTCTATCAAGCAATCAATCAATAAATCAATCAATCATCTTTCTGTCTGCCCATCTGTCCTTGTGTACAGAACAGGTAAAAACATATCCTATGTCACTTTCCTACATTATGCTTCCAAAAATCCTGCAAGGTAACTAGGCTGTAGGTAGAGCACTGGGTTCACCGAGACACTTGCAGGTCGTGTCAGCCGAGTGTACCTACAAAACCAGGAAATGGTTGTGCAGGGACTTGAACCCGTGTCTCTATCCTCTGTCCTCTTTCATCTCCTTCTCACTTCCTGTCTGTATATAGCCACATTCATTCACTAAGTGCTCCCTGAAGACCACAAGTATCCTTCCTCTGGGCCTGTGGACGACAGAAACGTAAAATTGTTGCTTTGCTCACCACCATGTTTGAAGGACATCTATGTGAACACCACTGATTGGATGGAGGGTCAAATAAAAAGGAACACCAATTTCTAGACAGGAGCAGTTGGGAACTAAGAGTGTATTGTGGAGTGGCATATTTATTTGAGTGTCCAAACTTCCCTCTTTAGGTGGTTATGACTTCACATTCGTGAAGATCATAAAACCCACAGATTTCAAAGGCCCAGATTCCTATTATATCAGAAACCCAGTTGTTGAGGTGAGAGAAAATGAGAAGGACGTTGCTCCACCACTAAATCTATGGCTGGGCCTTGCTGAAAACAAACAAAAAGAATTCACGGTGGCCAGATAGTGCTATTTTCTACTGACTGTCTCTGGGGGCTCAAACAGAATCCATTTGTTTGATTGTTTGTTTTTCAGTTTCACTCGTGTTGGGTACTTGTCCCCACACCTTCAGCTTGTAGGTTGTCTTTGTCCTTGGATCTCAAGTGAGTCTCCTGTAAGGAAGCACGTAGGTTTCTTGAGTTTTCATCCGTTCTTTTAACCCTGTGTCTTTTGTTTGCAGCACTCAGAGCCTGACCTTTTATTCTGATGATTCAGTGCTGTGCCCTTATTGCACGTAAAAATTTTTTTTGTTATCATTAATCTACAATCACGTGAAGAACATTATGTTTACTATGCTCCCCCTTATCCAAGTCCACCAGCAAAACCCTCTTAAAGTCGCTGTCCATCAGCATAGTTGGATGCTTTAAACCCCTTCAGCATGTACCCCTTCAAAGACACCGATACAGTCGCTGTCAATCATGGAGTAGTAAGATGCTATATAACCTCTACTAGTCTTCTCTGTGTTGTACAGCACTCCCCATGCCCCGCGCGACCCCACGTAATATACATGGTAATCCTAATGTCCCCAATCTTTCTCCCCACACTTATCCCTCCCTTCAGAACCACCCTGTGCAGTCCTTTTCCCTTTGGCAACTTTTAGTCAACTCTCGGGTTCTGTGAGTATCCTGCTGTTTTTTTCCTTCAGTTTCTCTTTGTTGTTATACTCCACACATGAGTGATATCATTTGATATTGTCTTTCTCCGCCTGACCTATTTTTCTGAACATACTACTGTCTAGCTCCATCCACGTCATTGCAAATGGTAGGATTTGTTTTCTTCTTATGGCTGCTTACTGCACTTTGTAAACTGGATTTCAGCCTTCCTTTTTGTTTGTAGTTTAGCTATGTGATTTCACCATTCATCTCCTGGTTATGAGCAACAGCTTTGTGTCAATCGATATGTATCTGTATCTATCTATCGCTCTGTCTGACTGCATATCTATCTATCTTTCTATATATCCTTCTTTCTATCTCTCTATCCTCTCTATTTATCTATCCATCTATCTAGCTTCCTGTCTTCTATCATGTGTATAATCTATTGATCATCTGTCATCTATCTATCTGTCTATCTATGAAACAATCTTCTTTCTGTCTGTCCATCTATCCTTATGTACAGAACCGTTAACTACATCAACTATGTCACTTCCCTACATTATGCTTTCAAAAACACTGCAAGGTCACTAGGCCATAGGGAGAGCACTGGGCTCACTGAGACAATTGCAGATCGAATCAGCCACGTGTGCTTACAAAACCAGTAAATGGTGGTGCAGGGACTTGAACCCGTATCTCTGTCCTCTGTCCTCTTAAACCTCCTTCTCGCTTGCTAACTGTATTTAGCCACATTCATTGACTAAGTCCTCACTGAAGACCCCAATTATACTTCCTCTGGGCCTGTTGTAGACAGAAAAGTATACTTGGTGCTTTACTCACCACCATGTTTGAGGGACATTGGCATGTTCACCACTGATAGGAGGAGGGACAAATAAAAAGGAACACCTATTTCTAGACAGGAGCATTTGGGAGCAAAGTGTGTGTTGTGGAGAGACGTGTTTGCTTGAGTGTCCAAACTTCCCTCTTTATGTGGTTATTACTTCTTTACAATCGTGGATATCATAAAACCCAGTGATTTCAAAATCCCAGACGCATATTATTACAGCAATTCATTTGTTGTTGTGAGAAAAATGAGAAGGACATTGCAGTACCACTAAATTTATACCTGGGCACTGCTGATACCAAACAAAAGGAATTCACGGTGGCTAGGTAGGACTATTTTCTAGTGACTGTCTCTGGGGTCTCAAACAGAAACCATTTGTTTCTTTGTTTCAAAGATTCACTTGTATAGGGTACCTGTCCCCGCCCCTTCAGCTTGTAGTTTGTCTGTGTCCTTGGATCACAAGTGAGTCTCCAGTAAGGGAGCACTTATTTGATCTTCAGTTTTCATCAGTTCTTCTAACCCTGTGTCTTTTGATTGGAGCAGTGAAAGCCTGTACTTTTATTCTGATATTTGATAGCTAGGTTCTTACTGCACTTTGAAATTTTTTTTGTTCTCATTAACATACAATCACATGCAGAACAATATGTTAACTAGTCTAACCCCTTCACCAAGTCCTCGCCAAATCCCAGTTTCAGTCGCTGTCCGTCAGCGTGTCGTAAGATGCTCTAGAATCACTACTTGTCTTCTCTGTGTTGTATAGCCCTCCCAATGACCCTTCACCCTACACATTATTCATGCTAATCCTAATGCCCCCATTCTTTTTCCCCGCCCTTATCAATCCCTTCCCACAAACACTACCCAGTCCCTTTCTCTTTGGTAACTCTTAGTCCATTCTCGGGTACTGTGTATATGCTGCTGTTTCTTAATTCAGTTTTTCTTTGTTATCGTCCTCCACACATGAGTTAAATCACTTGGTACATGTATTTTCCGACTGGCCTATTTGACTGAGCATAATATCCTCTAGCTCCATCCAAGTTATTGCCAATGATAGGATTTGTTTTCTTCTAATGGCTGCTTACTGCACTTTTTAAACTGGATTTTATTCTTCTTTTTCGTTTGTAGTTTGCTATGTGCTTCAACCATTGCTCTCATGGTTATGAGCAATAGCTTTGTGTTAATCGATATGAACCTATATCTATCTGTCTGTCTATCAATCAATCAATCAATAAATCAATCAATCATCTTTCTGTCTGACCATCTGTCCTTGTGTACCGAACAGTTAACCACATATCCTATGTCACTTTCCTACATTATGCTTCCAAAAATCCTGCAAGGTAACTAGGTTGTAGGGAGAGCACTGGGTTCACCGAGACACTTGCAGATCGTGTCGGCCGAGTGTACCTACAAAACCAGGAAATGGTTGTGCAGGGACTTGAACCCGTGTCTCTATCCTCTGTCCTCTTTCATCTCCTTCTCACTTCCAGTCTGTATATAGCCACATTCATTCTCTAAGTGCTCCCTGAAGACCACAAGTATCCTTCCTCTGGGCCTGTGGACGACAGAAACGTAAAATTGTTGCTTTGCTCACCACCATGTTTGAAGGACATCTATGTGAACACCACTGATAGGATGGAGGGTCAAATAAAAAGGAACACCAATTTCTAGACAGGAGCAGTTGGGAACTAAGAGTGTATTGTGGAGTGGCATATTTATTTGAGTGTCCAAACTTCCCTCTTTAGGTGGTTATGACTTCACATTCGTGAAGATCATAAAACCCACAGATTTCAAAGGCCCAGATTCCTATTATATCAGAAACCCAGTTGTTGAGGTGAGAGAAAATGAGAAGGACGTTGCTCCACCACTAAATCTATGGCTGGGCCTTGCTGAAAACAAACAAAAAGAATTCACGGTGGCCAGATAGTGCTATTTTCTACTGACTGTCTCTGGGGGCTCAAACAGAATCCATTTGTTTGATTGTTTGTTTTTCAGTTTCACTCGTGTTGGGTACTTGTCCCCACACCTTCAGCTTGTAGGTTGTCTTTGTCCTTGGATCTCAAGTGAGTCTCCTGTAAGGAAGCACGTAGGTTTCTTGAGTTTTCATCCGTTCTTTTAACCCTGTGTCTTTTGTTTGCAGCACTCAGAGCCTGACCTTTTATTCTGATGATTCAGTGCTGTGCCCTTATTGCACGTAAAAATTTTTTTTGTTATCATTAATCTAAAATCACGTGAAGAACATTATGTTTACTATGCTCCCCCTTATCCAAGTCCACCAGCAAAAACCTCTTAAAGTCGCTGTCCATCAGCATAGTTGGATGCTTTAAACCCCTTCAGCATGTACCCCTTCAAAGACACCGATACAGTCGCTGTCAATCATGGAGTAGTAAGATGCTATATAACCTCTACTAGTCTTCTCTGTGTTGTACAGCACTCCCCATGCCCCGCGCGACCCCACGTAATATACATGGTAATCCTAATGTCCCCAATCTTTCTCCCCACACTTATCCCTCCCTTCAGAACCACCCTGTGCAGTCCTTTTCCCTTTGGCAACTTTTAGTCAACTCTCGGGTTCTGTGAGTATCCTGCTGTTTTTTTCCTTCAGTTTCTCTTTGTTGTTATACTCCACACATGAGTGATATCATTTGATATTGTCTTTCTCCGCCTGACCTATTTTTCTGAACATACTACTGTCTAGCTCCATCCACGTCATTGCAAATGGTAGGATTTGTTTTCTTCTTATGGCTGCTTACTGCACTTTGTAAACTGGATTTCAGCCTTCATTTTTGTTTGTAGTTTAGCTATGTGATTTCACCATTCATCTCCTGGTTATGAGCAACAGCTTTGTGTCAATCGATATGTATCTGTATCTATCTATCGCTCTGTCTGACTGCATATCTATCTATCTTTCTATATATCCTTCTTTCTATCTCTCTATCCTCTCTATTTATCTATCCATCTATCTAGCTTCCTGTCTTCTATCATGTGTATAATCTATTGATCATCTGTCATCTATCTATCTGTCTATCTATGAAACAATCTTCTTTCTGTCTGTCCATCTATCCTTATGTACAGAACCGTTAACTACATCAAGTATGTCACTTCCCTACATTATGCTTTCAAAAACACTGCAAGGTCACTAGGCCATAGGGAGAGCACTGGGCTCACTGAGACAATTGCAGATCGAATCAGCCGCGTGTGCTTACAAAACCAGTAAATGGTGGTGCAGGGACTTCAACCCGTATCTCTGTCCTCTGTCCTCTTAAACCTCCTTCTCGCTTGCTAACTGTATTTAGCCACATTCATTGACTAAGTCCTCACTGAAGACCCCAATTATACTTCCTCTGGGCCTGTTGTAGACAGAAAAGTATACTTGGTGCTTTACTCACCACCATGTTTGAGGGACATTGGCATGTTCACCACTGATAGGAGGAGGGACAAATAAAAAGGAACACCTATTTCTAGACAGGAGCATTTGGGAGCAAAGTGTGTGTTGTGGAGAGACGTGTTTGTTTGAGTGTCCAAACTTCCCTCTTAATGTGGTTATTACTTATTTACAATCGTGGATATCATAAAACCCAGTGATTTCAAAATCCCAGACGCATATTATTACAGCAATTCATTTGTTGTTGTGAGAAAAATGAGAAGGACATTGCAGTACCACTAAATTTATACCTGGGCACTGCTGATACCAAACAAAAGGAATTCACGGTGGCTAGGTAGGACTATTTTCTAGTGACTGTCTCTGGGGTCTCAAACAGAAACCATTTGTTTCTTTGTTTCAAAGATTCACTTGTATAGGGTACCTGTCCCCGCCCCTTCAGCTTGTAGTTTGTCTGTGTCCTTGGATCACAAGTGAGTCTCCAGTAAGGGAGCACTTATTTGATCTTCAGTTTTCATCAGTTCTTCTAACCCTGTGTCTTTTGATTGGAGCAGTGAAAGCCTGTACTTTTATTCTGATATTTGATAGCTAGGTTCTTACTGCACTTTGAAATTTTTTTTGTTCTCATTAAAATACAATCACATGCAGAACAATATGTTAACTAGTCTAACCCCTTCACCAAGTCCTCGCCAAATCCCAGTTTCAGTCGCTGTCCGTCAGCGTGTCGTAAGATGCTCTAGAATCACTACTTGTCTTCTCTGTGTTGTATAGCCCTCCCAATGACCCTTCACCCTACACATTATTCATGCTAATCCTAATGCCCCCATTCTTTTTCCCCGCCCTTATCAATCCCTTCCCACAAACACTACCCAGTCCCTTTCTCTTTGGTAACTCTTAGTCCATTCTCGGGTACTGTGTATATGCTGCTGTTTCTTAATTCAGTTTTTCTTTGTTATCGTCCTCCACACATGAGTTAAATCACTTGGTACATGTATTTTCCGACTGGCCTATTTGACTGAGCATAATACCCTCTAGCTCCATACAAGTTATTGCCAATGATAGGATTTGTTTTCTTCTAATGGCTGCTTACTGCACTTTTTAAACTGGATTTTATTCTTCTTTTTCGTTTGTAGTTTGCTATGTGCTTCAACCATTGCTCTCATGGTTATGAGCAATAGCTTTGTGTTAATCGATATGAACCTATATCTCTCTGTCTGTCTATCAATCAATCAATCAATAAATCAATCAATCATCTTTCTGTCTGACCATCTGTCCTTGTGTACCGAACAGATAACCACATATCCTATGTCACTTTCCTACATTATGCTTCCAAAAATCCTGCAAGGTAACTAGGCTGTAGGGAGAGCACTGGGTTCACCGAGACACTTGCAGATCGTGTCGGCCGAGTGTACCTACAAAACCAGGAAATGGTTGTGCAGGGACTTGAACCCGTGTCTCTATCCTCTGTCCTCTTTCATCTCCTTCTCACTTCCAGTCTGTATATAGCCACATTCATTCTCTAAGTGCTCCCTGAAGACCACAAGTATCCTTCCTCTGGGCCTGTGGACGACAGAAACGTAAAATTGTTGCTTTGCTCACCACCATGTTTGAAGGACATCTATGTGAACACCACTGATAGGATGGAGGGACAAATAAAAAGGAACACCAATTTCTAGACAGGAGCAGTTGGGAACTAAGAGTGTATTGTGGAGTGACATATTTATTTGAGTGTCCAAACTTCCCTCTTTAGGTGGTTATTACTTCACATTCGTGAAGATCATAAAACCCACAGATTTCAAAGGCCCAGATTCTTATTATTTCAGCAACCCAGTAGTTGAGGTGAGAGAAAATGAGAAGGACGTTGCTCCACCACTAAATCTATGGCTGGGCCTGGCTGAAAACAAACAAAAAGAATTCACGGTGGCCAGATAGTGCTATTTTCTACTGACTGTCTCTGGGGGCTCAAACAGAATCCATTTGTTTGATTGTTTGTTTTTCAGTTTCACTCGTGTAGGGTACTTGTCCCCACACCTTCAGCTTGTAGTTTGCCTTTGTCCTTGGATCTCAAGTGAGTCTCCTGTAATGAAGCACGTAGGTTTCTTGAGTTTTCATCCGTTCTTTTAACCCTGTGTCTTTTGTTTGCAGCACTCAGAGCCTGACATTTTATTCTGATGATTCAGTGCTGTGCCCTTATTGCACTTAAAAATTTTTTTTTGTTATCATTAATCTACAATCACGTGAAGAACATTATGTTTATTATGCTCCCCCTTATCCAAGTCCACCAGCAAAAACCTCTTAAAGTCGCTGTCCATCAGCATAGTTGTATGCTTTAAACCCCTTCAGCATGTACCCCTTCAAAGACACCGATACAGTCGCTGTCAATCATGGAGTAGTAAGATGCTAAATAACCTCGACTAGTCTTCTCTGTGTTGTACAGCACTCTCCATGTCCCGCGCGACCCCACGCAATATACATGGTAATCCTAATGCCCCCAATCTTTCTCCCCACACATATCCCTCCCTTCAGAACCACCCTGTGCAGTCCTTTTCCCTTTGGCAACTTTTAGTCAATTCTCTGGTTCTGTGAGTATCCTGCTGTTTTTTTCCTTCAGTTTCTCTTTGTTGTTATACTCTACACATGAGTGATATCATTTAATATTGTCTTTCTCCGCCTGATCTATTTTTCTGAACATACTACTGTCTAGCTCCATCCACGTCATTGCAAATGGTAGGATTTGTTTTCTCCTTATGGCTGCTTACTGCACTTTGTAAACTGGATTTCATTCTTCCTTTTTGTTTGTAGTTTAGCTATGTGATTTCACCATTCATCTCCTGGTTATGAGCAACAGCTTTGTGTCAATCGATATGTATCTGTATCTATCTATCGCTCTGTCTGTCTGTATATCTATATATCTTTCTATATATCCTTCTTTCTATCTCTCTATCCTCTCTATTTATCTATCCATCTATCTAGCTTCCTGTCTTCTATCATGTGTATAATCTATCGATCATCTGTCATCTATCTATCTGTCTATCTATGAAACAATCTTCTTTCTGTTTGTCCATCTATGCTTATGTACAGAACCGTTAACTACATCAACTATGTCACTTCCCTACATTATGCTTTCAAAAACATTGCAAGGTCACTAGGCCGTAGGGAGAGCACTGGGCTCACTGAGACTATTGCAGATGGAATCAGCCGCGTGTGCTTACAAAACCAGTAAATGGTGGTGCAGGGACTTGAACCCGTATCTCTGTCCTCTGTCCTCTTAAACCTCCTTCTCGCTTGCTAACTGTATTTAGCCACATTCATTGACTAAGTCCTCACTGAAGACCCCAATTATACTTCCTCTGGGCCTGTTGTAGACAGAAAAGTATACTTGGTGCTTTACTCACCACCATGTGTGAGGGACATTGGCATGTTCACCACTGATAGGAGGAGGGACAAATAAAAAGGAACACCTATTTCTAGACAGGAGCATTTGGGAGCAAAGTGTGTGTTGTGGAGAGACGTGTTTGCTTGAGTGTCCAAACTTCCCTCTTTATGTGGTTATTACTTCTTTACAATCGTGGATATCATAAAACCCAGTGATTTCAAAAGCCCAGACGCATAGTATTACAGCAATTCATTTGTTGATGTGAGAAAAATGAGAAGGACATTGCAGTACCACTAAATCTATACCTGGGCACTGCTGATACCAAACAAAAGGAATTCACGTTGGCTAGGTAGGACTATTTTCTAGTGACTGTCTCTGGGGTCTCAAACAGAATCCATTTGTTTCTTTGTTTCAAAGATTCACTTGTATAGGGTACCTGTCCCCGCCCCTTCAGCTTGTAGTTTGTCTGTGTCCTTGGATCACAAGTGAGTCTCCAGTAAGGGAGCACTTAGGTGATCTTGAGTTTTCATCAGTTCTTCTAACCCTGTGTCTTTTGATTGGAGCAGTGAAAGCCTGCACTTTTATTCTGATATTTGAGAGCTGTGCTCTTACTGCACTTTGAAATTTTTTTTGTTCTCATTAATATAAAATCACATGCAGAACAATATGTTAACTAGTCTAACCCCTTAACCAAGTCCTCGCCAAATCCCAGTTTCAGTCGCTGTCCGTCAGCGTGTCGTAAGATGCTCTAGAATCACTACTTGTCTTCTCTGTGTTGTATAGCTCTCCCAATGACCCTTCACCCTAAACATTATTCATGCTAATCCAAATGCCCCCATTCTTTTTCCCCGCCCTTATCAATCCCTTCCCACAAACACTACCCAGTCCCTTTCTCTTTGGTAACTCTTAGTCCACTCTCGGGTACCGTGTATATGCTGCTGTTTCTTCCTTCAGTTTTTCTTTGTTATCGTACTCCACACATGAGTTAAATCATTTGGTACATGTATTTCTCCGACTGGCCTATTTGACTGAGCATAATACCCTCTAGCTCCATCCAAGTTATTGCCAATGATAGGATTTGTTTTCTTCTTATGGCTGCTTCCTGCACTTTTTAAACTGGATTTTATTCTTCTTTTTCGTTTGTAGTTTGCTATGTGCTTCAACCATTGCTCTCATGGTTATGAGCAATAGCTTTGTGTTAATCGATATGAACCTATATCTATCTATCTGTCTGTCTCTCAATCAATCAATCAATAAATCAATCAATCATCTTTCTGTCTGCCCATCTGTCCTTGTGTACAGAACAGGTAACCACATATATTATGTCACTTTCCTACATTATGCTTCCAAAAATCCTGCAAGGTAACTAGGCTGTAGGGAGAGCACTGGGTTCACCGAGACACTTGCAGTTCGTGTCGGCCGAGTGTACCTACAAAACCAGGAAATTGTTGTGCAGGGACTTGAACCCATGTCTCTATCCTCTGTCATCTTTCATCTCCTTCTCACTTCCTGTCTGTATATAGCCACATTCATTCACTAAGTGCTCCCTGAAGACCACAAATATCCTTCCTCTGGGCCTGTGGATGACAGAAACGTAAAATTGTTGCTTTGCTCACCACCATGTTTGAAGGACATCTATGTGAACACCACTGATAGGATGGAGGGTCAAATAAAAAAGGAACACCAATTTCTAGACAGGAGCAGTTGGGAGCTAAGAGTGTATTGTGGAGTGGCATATTTATTTGAGTGTCCAAACTTCCCTCTTTAGGTGGTTATTACTTCACATTCGTGAAGATCATAAAACCCACAGATTTCAAAGGCCCAGATTCTTATTATTTCAGCAACCCAGTTGTTGAGGTGAGAGAAAATGAGAAGGACGTTGCTCCACCACTAAATCTATGGCTGGGCCTTGCTGAAAACAAACAAAAAGAATTCACGGTGGCCAGATAGTGCTATTTCCTACTGACTGTCTCTGGGGGCTCAAACAGAATCCATTTGTTTGATTGTTTGTTTTTCAGTTTCACTCGTGTAGGGTACTTGTCCCCACACCTTCAGCTTGTAGTTTGCCTTTGTCCTTGGATCTCAAGTGAGTCTCCTGTAATGAAGCACGTAGGTTTCTTGAGTTTTCATCCGTTCTTTTAACCCTGTGTCTTTTGTTTGCAGCACTCAGAGCCTGACCTTTTATTCTGATGATTCAGTGCTGTGCCCTTATTGCACTTAAAAAATTTTTTTTGTTATCATTAATCTACAATCACGTGAAGAACATTATGTTTACTATGCTCCCCCTTATCCAAGTCCACCAGCAAAAACCTCTTAAAGTAGCTGTCCATCAGCATAGTTGGATGTTTTAAACCCCTTCAGCATGTACCCCTTCAAAGACACCGATACAGTCGCTGTCAATCATGGAGTAGTAAGATGCTATATAACCTCTACTAGTCTTCTCTGTGTTGTACAGCACTCCCCATGTCCCGCGCGACCCCACGCAATATACATGGTAATCCTAATGCCCCCAATCTTTCTCCCCACACTTATCCCTCCCTTCAGAACCACCCTGCCCAGTCCTTTTCCCTTTGGCAACTTTTAGTCAACTCTCGGGTTCTGTGAGTATCCTGCTGTTTTTTTCCTTCAGTTTCTCTTTGTTGTTATACTCCACACATGAGTGATATCATTTGATATTGTCTTTCTCCGCCTGACCTATTTTTCTGAACATACTACTGTCTAGCTCCATCCACGTCATTGCAAATGGTAGGATTTGTTTTCTTCTTATGGCTGCTTACTGCACATTGTAAACTGGATTTCAGTCTTCCTATTTGTTTGTAGTTTAGCTATGTGATTTCACCATTCATCTCCTGGTTATGAGCAACAGCTTTGTGTCCATCGATATGTGTCTGTATCTATCTATCGCTCTGTCTGTCTGCATATCTATCTATCTTTCTATATATCCTTCTTTCTATCTCTCTATCCTCTCTATTTATCTATCCATCTATCTAGCTTCCTGTCTTCTATCATGTGTATAATCTATCGATCATCTGTCATCTATCTATCTGTCTATCTATGAAACAATCTTCTTTCTGTCTGTCCATCTATGCTTATGTACAGAACCGTTAACTACATCAACTATGTCACTTCCCTACATTATGCTTTCAAAAACATTGCAAGGTCACTAGGCCGTAGGGAGAGCACTGGGCTCACTGAGACAATTGCAGATCGAATCAGCCGCGTGTGCTTACAAAACCAGTAAATGGTGGTGCAGGGACTTGAACCCGTATCTCTGTCCTCTGTCCTCTTAAACCTCCTTCTCGCTTGCTAACTGTATTTAGCCACATTCATTGACTAAGTCCTCACTGAAGACCCCAATTATACTTCCTCTGGGCCTGTTGTAGACAGAAAAGTATACTTGGTGCTTTACTCACCACCATGTGTGAGGGACATTGGCATGTTCACCACTGATAGGAGGAGGGACAAATAAAAAGGAACACCTATTTCTAGACAGGAGCATTTGGGAGCAAAGTGTGTGTTGTGGAGAGACGTGTTTGCTTGAGTGTCCAAACTTCCCTCTTTATGTGGTTATTACTTCTTTACAATCGTGGATATCATAAAACCCAGTGATTTCAAAAGCCCAGACGCATAGTATTACAGCAATTCATTTGTTGATGTGAGAAAAATGAGAAGGACATTGCAGTACCACTAAATCTATACCTGGGCACTGCTGATACCAAACAAAAGGAATTCACGGTGGCTAGGTAGGACTATTTTCTAGTGACTGTCTCTGGGGTCTCAAACAGAATCCATTTGTTTCTTTGTTTCAAAGATTCACTTGTATAGGGTACCTGTCCCCGCCCCTTCAGCTTGTAGTTTGTCTGTGTCCTTGGATCACAAGTGAGTCTCCAGTAAGGGAGCACTTAGGTGATCTTGAGTTTTCATCAGTACTTCTAACCCTGTGTCTTTTAATTGGAGCAGTGAAAGCCTGTACTTTTATTCTGATATTTGAGAGCTGTGCTCTTACTGCTCTTTGAAATTTTTTGGTTCTCATTAATATACAATCACATGCAGAACAATATGTTAACTAGTCTAACCCCTTCACCAAGTCCTCGCCAAATCCCAGTTTCAGTCGCTGTACGTCACCATGTCGTAAGATGCTCTAGAATCACTACTTGTCTTCTCTGTGTTGTATAGCCCTCCCAATGACCCTTCACCCTACACATTATTCATGCTAATCCTAATGCCCCCATTCTTTTTCCCCGCCCTTATCAATCCCTTCCCACAAACACTACCCAGTCCCTTTCTCTTTGGTAACTGTTAGTCCACTCTCGGGTACTGTGTATATGCTGCTGTTTCTTCCTTCAGTTTTTCTTTGTAATCGTACTCCACACATGAGTTAAATCATTTGGTACATGTATTTCTCCGACTGGGCTATTTGACTGAGCATAATACCCTCTAGCTCCATCCAAGTTATTGCCAATGATAGGATTTGTTTTCTTCTTATGGCTGCTTCCTGCACTTTTTAAACTGGATTTTATTCTTCTTTTTCGTTTGTAGTTTGCTATGTGCTTCAACCATTGCTCTCATGGTTATGAGCAATAGCTTTGTGTTAATCGATATGAACCTATATCTATCTATCTGTCTGTCTATCAATCAATCAATCAATCATCTTTCTGTCTGCCCATCTGTCCTTGTGTACAGAACAGTAACCACATATCCTATGTCACTTTCCTACATTATGCTTCCAAAAATCCTGCAAGGTAACTAGGCTGTAGGGAGAGCACTGGGTTCACCGAGACACTTGCAGATCGTTTCGGCCGAGTGTACTTACAAAACCAGGAAATGGTTGTGCAGGGACTTGAACCCGTGTCTCTATCCTCTGTCCTCTTTCATCTCCTTCTCACTTCCTGTCTGTATATAGCCACATTCATTCACTAAGTGCTCCCTGAAGACCACAAGTATCCTTCCTCTGGGCCTGTGGACGACAGAAACGTAAAATTGTTGCTTTGCTCACCACCATGTTTGAAGGACATCTATGTGAACACCACTGATAGGATGGAGGGTCAAATAAAAAGGAACACCAATTTCTAGACAGGAGCAGTTGGGAGCTAAGAGTGTATTGTGGAGTGACATATTTATTTGAGTGTCCAAACTTCCCTCTTTAGGTGGTTATTACTTCACATTCGTGAAGATCATAAAACCCACAGATTTCAAAGGCCCAGATTCTTATTATTTCAGCAACCCAGTTGTTGAGGTGAGAGAAAATGAGAAGGACGTTGCTCCACCACTAAATCTATGGCTGGGCCTGGCTGAAAACAAACAAAAAGAATTCACGGTGGCCAGATAGTGCTATTTTCTACTGACTGTCTCTGGGGGCTCAAACAGAATCCATTTGTTTGATTGTTTGTTTTTCAGTTTCACTCGTGTAGGGTACTTGTCCCCACACCTTCAGCTTGTAGTTTGCCTTTGTCCTTGGATCTCAAGTGAGTCTCCTGTAATGAAGCACGTAGGTTTCTTGAGTTTTCATCCGTTCTTTTAACCCTGTGTCTTTTGTTTGCAGCACTCAGAGCCTGACCTTTTATTCTGATGATTCAGTGCTGTGCCCTTATTGCACTTAAAAAATTTTTTTTGTTATCATTAATCTACAATCACGTGAAGAACATTATGTTTACTATGCTAACCCTTATCCAAGTCCACCAGCAAAAACCTCTTAAAGTCGCTGTCCATCAGCATAGTTGGATGCTTTAAACCCCTTCAGCATGTACCCCTTCAAAGACACTGATACAGTCGCTGTCAATCATGGAGTAGTAAGATGCTAAATAACCTCTACTAGTCTTCTCTGTGTTGTACAGCACTCCCCATGTCCCGCGCGACCCCACGCAATATACATGGTAATCCTAATGCCCCCAATCTTTCTCCCCACACTTATCCCTCCCTTCAGAACCACCCTGCCCAGTCCTTTTCCCTTTGGCAACTTTTAGTCAACTCTCGGGTTCTGTGAGTATCCTGCTGTTTTTTTCCTTCAGTTTCTCTTTGTTGTTATACTCCACACATGAGTGATATCATTTGATATTGTCTTTCTCCGCCTGACCTATTTTTCTGAACATACTACTGTCTAGCTCCATCCACGTCATTGCAAATGGTAGGATTTGTTTTCTTCTTATGGCTGCTTACTGCACATTGTAAACTGGATTTCAGTCTTCCTATTTGTTTGTAATTTAGCTATGTGATTTCACCATTCATCTCCTGGTTATGAGCAACAGCTTTGTGTCCATCGATATGTGTCTGTATCTATCTATCGCTCTGTCTGTCTGCATATCTATCTATCTTTCTATATATCCTTCTTTCTATCTCTCTATCCTCTCTATTTATCTATCCATCTATCTAGCTTCCTGTCTTCTATCATGTGTATAATCTATCGATCATCTGTCATCTATCTATCTGTCTATCTATGAAACAATCTTCTTTCTGTCTGTCCATCTATGCTTATGTACAGAACCGTTAACTACATCAACTATGTCACTTCCCTACATTATGCTTTCAAAAACATTGCAAGGTCACTAGGCCGTAGGGAGAGCACTGGGCTCACTGAGACTATTGCAGATGGAATCAGCCGCGTGTGCTTACAAAACCAGTAAATGGTGGTGCAGGGACTTGAACCCGTATCTCTGTCCTCTGTCCTCTTAAACCTCCTTCTCGCTTGCTAACTGTATTTAGCCACATTCATTGACTAAGTCCTCACTGAAGACCCCAATTATACTTCCTCTGGGCCTGTTGTAGACAGAAAAGTATACTTGGTGCTTTACTCACCACCATGTGTGAGGGACATTGGCATGTTCACCACTGATAGGAGGAGGGACAAATAAAAAGGAACACCTATTTCTAGACAGGAGCATTTGGGAGCAAAGTGTGTGTTGTGGAGAGACGTGTTTGCTTGAGTGTCCAAACTTCCCTCTTTATGTGGTTATTACTTCTTTACAATCGTGGATATCATAAAACCCAGTGATTTCAAAAGCCCAGACGCATAGTATTACAGCAATTCATTTGTTGATGTGAGAAAAATGAGAAGGACATTGCAGTACCACTAAATCTATACCTGGGCACTGGTGATACCAAACAAAAGGAATTCACGGTGGCTAGGTAGGACTATTTTTTAGTGACTGTCTCTGGGGTCTCAAACAGAATCCATTTGTTTCTTTGTTTCAAAGATTCACTTGTATAGGGTACCTGTCCCCGCCCCTTCAGCTTGTAGTTTGTCTGTGTCCTTGGATCACAAGTGAGTCTCCAGTAAGGGAGCACTTAGGTGATCTTGAGTTTTCATCAGTACTTCTAACCCTGTGTCTTTTAATTGGAGCAGTGAAAGCCTGTACTTTTATTCTGATATTTGAGAGCTGTGCTCTTACTGCTCTTTGAAATTTTTTGGTTCTCATTAATATACAATCACATGCAGAACAATATGTTAACTAGTCTAACCCCTTCACCAAGTCCTCGCCAAATCCCAGTTTCAGTCGCTGTACGTCACCATGTCGTAAGATGCTCTAGAATCACTACTTGTCTTCTCTGTGTTGTATAGCCCTCCCAATGACCCTTCACCCTACACATTATTCATGCTAATCCTAATGCCCACATTCTTTTTCCCCGCCCTTATCAATCCCTTCCCACAAACACTACCCAGTCCCTTTCTCTTTGGTAACTGTTAGTCTACTCTCGGGTACTGTGTATATGCTGCTGTTTCTTCCTTCAGTTTTTCTTTGTAATCGTACTCCACACATGAGTTAAATCATTTGGTACATGTATTTCTCCGACTGGGCTATTTGACTGAGCATAATACCCTCTAGCTCCATCCAAGTTATTGCCAATGATAGGATTTGTTTTCTTCTTATGGCTGCTTCCTGCACTTTTTAAACTGGATTTTATTCTTCTTTTTCGTTTGTAGTTTGCTATGTGCTTCAACCATTGCTCTCATGGTTATGAGCAATAGCTTTGTGTTAATCGATATGAACCTATATCTATCTATCTGTCTGTCTATCAATCAATCAATCAATCATCTTTCTGTCTGCCCATCTGTCCTTGTGTACAGAACAGTAACCACATATCCTATGTCACTTTCCTACATTATGCTTCCAAAAATCCTGCAAGGTAACTAGGCTGTAGGGAGAGCACTGGGTTCACCGAGACACTTGCAGATCGTTTCGGCCGAGTGTACTTACAAAACCAGGAAATGGTTGTGCAGGGACTTGAACCCGTGTCTCTATCCTCTGTCCTCTTTCATCTCCTTCTCACTTCCTGTCTGTATATAGCCACATTCATTCACTAAGTGCTCCCTGAAGACCACAAGTATCCTTCCTCTGGGCCTGTGGACGACAGAAACGTAAAATTGTTGCTTTGCTCACCACCATGTTTGAAGGACATCTATGTGAACACCACTGATAGGATGGAGGGTCAAATAAAAAGGAACACCAATTTCTAGACAGGAGCAGTTGGGAGCTAAGAGTGTATTGTGGAGTGACATATTTATTTGAGTGTCCAAACTTCCCTCTTTAGGTGGTTATTACTTCACATTCGTGAAGATCATAAAACCCACAGATTTCAAAGGCCCAGATTCTTATTATTTCAGCAACCCAGTTGTTGAGGTGAGAGAAAATGAGAAGGACGTTGCTCCACCACTAAATCTATGGCTGGGCCTGGCTGAAAACAAACAAAAAGAATTCACGGTGGCCAGATAGTGCTATTTTCTACTGACTGTCTCTGGGGGCTCAAACAGAATCCATTTGTTTGATTGTTTGTTTTTCAGTTTCACTCGTGTAGGGTACTTGTCCCCACACCTTCAGCTTGTAGTTTGCCTTTGTCCTTGGATCTCAAGTGAGTCTCCTGTAATGAAGCACGTAGGTTTCTTGAGTTTTCATCCGTTCTTTTAACCCTGTGTCTTTTGTTTGCAGCACTCAGAGCCTGACCTTTTATTCTGATGATTCAGTGCTGTGCCCTTATTGCACTTAAAAAATTTTTTTTGTTATCATTAATCTACAATCACGTGAAGAACATTATGTTTACTATGCTAACCCTTATCCAAGTCCACCAGCAAAAACCTCTTAAAGTCACTGTCCATCAGCATAGTTGGATGCTTTAAACCCCTTCAGCATGTACCCCTTCAAAGACACTGATACAGTCGCTGTCAATCATGGAGTAGTAAGATGCTAAATAACCTCTACTAGTCTTCTCTGTGTTGTACAGCACTCCCCATGTCCCGCGCGACCCCACGCAATATACATGGTAATCCTAATGCCCCCAATCTTTCTCCCCACACTTATCCCTCCCTTCAGAACCACCCTGCCCAGTCCTTTTCCCTTTGGCAACTTTTAGTCAACTCTCGGGTTCTGTGAGTATCCTGCTGTTTTTTTCCTTCAGTTTCTCTTTGTTGTTATACTCCACACATGAGTGATATCATTTGATATTGTCTTTCTCCGCCTGACCTATTTTTCTGAACATACTACTGTCTAGCTCCATCCACGTCATTGCAAATGGTAGGATTTGTTTTCTTCTTATGGCTGCTTACTGCACATTGTAAACTGGATTTCAGTCTTCCTATTTGTTTGTAATTTAGCTATGTGATTTCACCATTCATCTCCTGGTTATGAGCAACAGCTTTGTGTCCATCGATATGTGTCTGTATCTATCTATCGCTCTGTCTGTCTGCATATCTATCTATCTTTCTATATATCCTTCTTTCTATCTCTCTATCCTCTCTATTTATCTATCCATCTATCTAGCTTCCTGTCTTCTATCATGTGTATAATCTATCGATCATCTGTCATCTATCTATCTGTCTATCTATGAAACAATCTTCTTTCTGTCTGTCCATCTATGCTTATGTACAGAACCGTTAACTACATCAACTATGTCACTTCCCTACATTATGCTTTCAAAAACATTGCAAGGTCACTAGGCCGTAGGGAGAGCACTGGGCTCACTGAGACTATTGCAGATGGAATCAGCCGCGTGTGCTTACAAAACCAGTAAATGGTGGTGCAGGGACTTGAACCCGTATCTCTGTCCTCTGTCCTCTTAAACCTCCTTCTCGCTTGCTAACTGTATTTAGCCACATTCATTGACTAAGTCCTCACTGAAGACCCCAATTATACTTCCTCTGGGCCTGTTGTAGACAGAAAAGTATACTTGGTGCTTTACTCACCACCATGTGTGAGGGACATTGGCATGTTCACCACTGATAGGAGGAGGGACAAATAAAAAGGAACACCTATTTCTAGACAGGAGCATTTGGGAGCAAAGTGTGTGTTGTGGAGAGACGTGTTTGCTTGAGTGTCCAAACTTCCCTCTTTATGTGGTTATTACTTCTTTACAATCGTGGATATCATAAAACCCAGTGATTTCAAAAGCCCAGACGCATAGTATTACAGCAATTCATTTGTTGATGTGAGAAAAATGAGAAGGACATTGCAGTACCACTAAATCTATACCTGGGCACTGCTGATACCAAACAAAAGGAATTCACGTTGGCTAGGTAGGACTATTTTCTAGTGACTGTCTCTGGGGTCTCAAACAGAATCCATTTGTTTCTTTGTTTCAAAGATTCACTTGTATAGGGTACCTGTCCCCGCCCCTTCAGCTTGTAGTTTGTCTGTGTCCTTGGATCACAAGTGAGTCTCCAGTAAGGGAGCACTTAGGTGATCTTGAGTTTTCATCAGTTCTTCTAACCCTGTGTCTTTTGATTGGAGCAGTGAAAGCCTGCACTTTTATTCTGATATTTGAGAGCTGTGCTCTTACTGCACTTTGAAATTTTTTTTGTTCTCATTAATATAAAATCACATGCAGAACAATATGTTAACTAGTCTAACCCCTTAACCAAGTCCTCGCCAAATCCCAGTTTCAGTCGCTGTCCGTCAGCGTGTCGTAAGATGCTCTAGAATCACTACTTGTCTTCTCTGTGTTGTATAGCTCTCCCAATGACCCTTCACCCTAAACATTATTCATGCTAATCCAAATGCCCCCATTCTTTTTCCCCGCCCTTATCAATCCCTTCCCACAAACACTACCCAGTCCCTTTCTCTTTGGTAACTCTTAGTCCACTCTCGGGTACCGTGTATATGCTGCTGTTTCTTCCTTCAGTTTTTCTTTGTTATCGTACTCCACACATGAGTTAAATCATTTGGTACATGTATTTCTCCGACTGGCCTATTTGACTGAGCATAATACCCTCTAGCTCCATCCAAGTTATTGCCAATGATAGGATTTGTTTTCTTCTTATGGCTGCTTCCTGCACTTTTTAAACTGGATTTTATTCTTCTTTTTCGTTTGTAGTTTGCTATGTGCTTCAACCATTGCTCTCATGGTTATGAGCAATAGCTTTGTGTTAATCGATATGAACCTATATCTATCTATCTGTCTGTCTCTCAATCAATCAATAAATCAATCAATCAATCATCTTTCTGTCTGCCCATCTGTCCTTGTGTACAGAACAGGTAACCACATATCCTATGTCACTTTCCTACATTATGCTTCCAAAAATCCTGCAAGGTAACTAGGCTGTAGGGAGAGCACTGATTTCACCGAGACACTTGCAGGTCGTGTCGGCCGAGTGTACCTACAAAACCAGGAAATTGTTGTGCAGGGACTTGAACCCATGTCTCTATCCTCTGTCATCTTTCATCTCCTTCTCACTTCCTGTCTGTATATAGCCACATTCATTCACTAAGTGCTCCCTGAAGACCACAAATATCCTTCCTCTGGGCCTGTGGACGACAGAAACGTAAAATTGTTGCTTTGCTCACCACCATGTTTGAAGGACATCTATGTGAACACCACTGATAGGATGGAGGGTCAAATAAAAAAGGAACACCAATTTCTAGACAGGAGCAGTTGGGAGCTAAGAGTGTATTGTGGAGTGGCATATTTATTTGAGTGTCCAAACTTCCCTCTTTAGGTGGTTATTACTTCACATTCGTGAAGATCATAAAACCCACAGATTTCAAAGGCCCAGATTCTTATTATTTCAGCAACCCAGTTGTTGAGGTGAGAGAAAATGAGAAGGACGTTGCTCCACCACTAAATCTATGGCTGGGCCTTGCTGAAAACAAACAAAAAGAATTCACGGTGGCCAGATAGTGCTATTTCCTACTGACTGTCTCTGGGGGCTCAAACAGAATCCATTTGTTTGATTGTTTGTTTTTCAGTTTCACTCGTGTAGGGTACTTGTCCCCACACCTTCAGCTTGTAGTTTGCCTTTGTCCTTGGATCTCAAGTGAGTCTCCTGTAATGAAGCACGTAGGTTTCTTGAGTTTTCATCCGTTCTTTTAACCCTGTGTCTTTTGTTTGCAGCACTCAGAGCCTGACCTTTTATTCTGATGATTCAGTGCTGTGCCCTTATTGCACTTAAAAAATTTTTTTTGTTATCATTAATCTACAATCACGTGAAGAACATTATGTTTGCTATGCTCCCCCTTATCCAAGTCCACCAGCAAAAACCTCTTAAAGTAGCTGTCCATCAGCATAGTTGGATGTTTTAAACCCCTTCAGCATGTACCCCTTCAAAGACACCGATACAGTCGCTGTCAATCATGGAGTAGTAAGATGCTATATAACCTCTACTAGTCTTCTCTGTGTTGTACAGCACTCCCCATGTCCCGCGCGACCCCACGCAATATACATGGTAATCCTAATGCCCCCAATCTTTCTCCCCACACTTATCCCTCCCTTCAGAACCACCCTGCCCAGTCCTTTTCCCTTTGGCAACTTTTAGTCAACTCTCGGGTTCTGTGAGTATCCTGCTGTTTTTTTCCTTCAGTTTCTCTTTGTTGTTATACTCCACACATGAGTGATATCATTTGATATTGTCTTTCTCCGCCTGACCTATTTTTCTGAACATACTACTGTCTAGCTCCATCCACGTCATTGCAAATGGTAGGATTTGTTTTCTTCTTATGGCTGCTTACTGCACATTGTAAACTGGATTTCAGTCTTCCTATTTGTTTGTAGTTTAGCTATGTGATTTCACCATTCATCTCCTGGTTATGAGCAACAGCTTTGTGTCCATCGATATGTGTCTGTATCTATCTATCGCTCTGTCTGTCTGCATATCTATCTATCTTTCTATATATCCTTCTTTCTATCTCTCTATCCTCTCTATTTATCTATCCATCTATCTAGCTTCCTGTCTTCTATCATGTGTATAATCTATCGATCATCTGTCATCTATCTATCTGTCTATCTATGAAACAATCTTCTTTCTGTCTGTCCATCTATGCTTATGTACAGAACCGTTAACTACATCAACTATGTCACTTCCCTACATTATGCTTTCAAAAACATTGCAAGGTCACTAGGCCGTAGGGAGAGCACTGGGCTCACTGAGACAATTGCAGATCGAATCAGCCGCGTGTGCTTACAAAACCAGTAAATGGTGGTGCAGGGACTTGAACCCGTATCTCTGTCCTCTGTCCTCTTAAACCTCCTTCTCGCTTGCTAACTGTATTTAGCCACATTCATTGACTAAGTCCTCACTGAAGACCCCAATTATACTTCCTCTGGGCCTGTTGTAGACAGAAAAGTATACTTGGTGCTTTACTCACCACCATGTGTGAGGGACATTGGCATGTTCACCACTGATAGGAGGAGGGACAAATAAAAAGGAACACCTATTTCTAGACAGGAGCATTTGGGAGCAAAGTGTGTGTTGTGGAGAGACGTGTTTGCTTGAGTGTCCAAACTTCCCTCTTTATGTGGTTATTACTTCTTTACAATCGTGGATATCATAAAACCCAGTGATTTCAAAAGCCTAGACGCATATTATTATAGCAATTCATTTGTTGATGTGAGAAAAATGAGAAGGACATTGCAGTACCACTTAATCTATACCTGGGCACTGGTGATACCAAACAAAAGGAATTCACGGTGGCTAGGTAGGACTATTTTCTAGTGACTGTCTCTGGGGTCTCAAACAGAATCCATTTGTTTCTTTGTTTCAAAGATTCACTTGTATAGGGTACCTGTCCCCGCCCCTTCAGCTTGTAGTTTGTCTGTGTCCTTGGATCACAAGTGAGTCTCCAGTAAGGGAGCACTTAGGTGATCTTGAGTTTTCATCAGTACTTCTAACCCTGTGTCTTTTAATTGGAGCAGTGAAAGCCTGTACTTTTATTCTGATATTTGAGAGCTGTGCTCTTACTGCTCTTTGAAATTTTTTGGTTCTCATTAATATACAATCACATGCAGAACAATATGTTAACTAGTCTAACCCCTTCACCAAGTCCTCGCCAAATCCCAGTTTCAGTCGCTGTACGTCACCATGTCGTAAGATGCTCTAGAATCACTACTTGTCTTCTCTGTGTTGTATAGCCCTCCCAATGACCCTTCACCCTACACATTATTCATGCTAATCCTAATGCCCACATTCTTTTTCCCCGCCCTTATCAATCCCTTCCCACAAACACTACCCAGTCCCTTTCTCTTTGGTAACTGTTAGTCCACTCTCGGGTACTGTGTATATGCTGCTGTTTCTTCCTTCAGTTTTTCTTTGTAATCGTACTCCACACATGAGTTAAATCATTTGGTACATGTATTTCTCCGACTGGGCTATTTGACTGAGCATAATACCCTCTAGCTCCATCCAAGTTATTGCCAATGATAGGATTTGTTTTCTTCTTATGGCTGCTTCCTGCACTTTTTAAACTGGATTTTATTCTTCTTTTTCGTTTGTAGTTTGCTATGTGCTTCAACCATTGCTCTCATGGTTATGAGCAATAGCTTTGTGTTAATCGATATGAACCTATATCTATCTATCTGTCTGTCTATCAATCAATCAATCAATCAATCATCTTTCTGTCTGCCCATCTGTCCTTGTGTACAGAACAGTAACCACATATCCTATGTCACTTTCCTACATTATGCTTCCAAAAATCCTGCAAGGTAACTAGGCTGTAGGGAGAGCACTGGGTTCACCGAGACACTTGCAGATCGTTTCGGCCGAGTGTACTTACAAAACCAGGAAATGGTTGTGCAGGGACTTGAACCCGTGTCTCTATCCTCTGTCCTCTTTCATCTCCTTCTCACTTCCTGTCTGTATATAGCCACATTCATTCACTAAGTGCTCCCTGAAGACCACAAGTATCCTTCCTCTGGGCCTGTGGACGACAGAAACGTAAAATTGTTGCTTTGCTCACCACCATGTTTGAAGGACATCTATGTGAACACCACTGATAGGATGGAGGGTCAAATAAAAAGGAACACCAATTTCTAGACAGGAGCAGTTGGGAGCTAAGAGTGTATTGTGGAGTGACATATTTATTTGAGTGTCCAAACTTCCCTCTTTAGGTGGTTATTACTTCACATTCGTGAAGATCATAAAACCCACAGATTTCAAAGGCCCAGATTCTTATTATTTCAGCAACCCAGTTGTTGAGGTGAGAGAAAATGAGAAGGAC
Source organism: Manis pentadactyla (assembly GCF_030020395.1). Lineage (NCBI taxonomy): Eukaryota > Metazoa > Chordata > Mammalia > Pholidota > Manidae > Manis > Manis pentadactyla. Next base: position 162,836,159 of record NC_080038.1, on the reverse strand, counting down.
GTTGCTCCACCACTAAATCTATGGCTGGGCCTGGCTGAAAACAAACAAAAAGAATTCACGGTGGCCAGATAGTGCTATTTTCTACTGACTGTCTCTGGGGGCTCAAACAGAATCCATTTGTTTGATTGTTTGTTTTTCAGTTTCACTCGTGTAGGGTACTTGTCCCCACACCTTCAGCTTGTAGTTTGCCTTTGTCCTTGGATCTCAAGTGAGTCTCCTGTAATGAAGCACGTAGGTTTCTTGAGTTTTCATCCGTTCTTTTAACCCTGTGTCTTTTGTTTGCAGCACTCAGAGCCTGACCTTTTATTCTGATGATTCAGTGCTGTGCCCTTATTGCACTTAAAAAATTTTTTTTGTTATCATTAATCTACAATCACGTGAAGAACATTATGTTTACTATGCTAACCCTTATCCAAGTCCACCAGCAAAAACCTCTTAAAGTCACTGTCCATCAGCATAGTTGGATGCTTTAAACCCCTTCAGCATGTACCCCTTCAAAGACACCGATACAGTCGCTGTCAATCATGGAGTAGTAAGATGCTATATAACCTCTACTAGTCTTCTCTGTGTTGTACAGCACTCCCCATGTCCCGCGCGACCCCACGCAATATACATGGTAATCCTAATGCCCCCAATCTTTCTCCCCACACTTATCCCTCCCTTCAGAACCACCCTGCCCAGTCCTTTTCCCTTTGGCAACTTTTAGTCAACTCTCGGGTTCTGTGAGTATCCTGCTGTTTTTTTCCTTCAGTTTCTCTTTGTTGTTATACTCCACACATGAGTGATATCATTTGATATTGTCTTTCTCCGCCTGACCTATTTTTCTGAACATACTACTGTCTAGCTCCATCCACGTCATTGCAAATGGTAGGATTTGTTTTCTTCTTATGGCTGCTTACTGCACATTGTAAACTGGATTTCAGTCTTCCTATTTGTTTGTAATTTAGCTATGTGATTTCACCATTCATCTCCTGGTTATGAGCAACAGCTTTGTGTCCATCGATATGTGTCTGTATCTATCTATCGCTCTGTCTGTCTGCATATCTATCTATCTTTCTATATATCCTTCTTTCTATCTCTCTATCCTCTCTATTTATCTATCCATCTATCTAGCTTCCTGTCTTCTATCATGTGTATAATCTATCGATCATCTGTCATCTATCTATCTGTCTATCTATGAAACAATCTTCTTTCTGTCTGTCCATCTATGCTTATGTACAGAACCGTTAACTACATCAACTATGTCACTTCCCTACATTATGCTTTCAAAAACATTGCAAGGTCACTAGGCCGTAGGGAGAGCACTGGGCTCACTGAGACTATTGCAGATGGAATCAGCCGCGTGTGCTTACAAAACCAGTAAATGGTGGTGCAGGGACTTGAACCCGTATCTCTGTCCTCTGTCCTCTTAAACCTCCTTCTCGCTTGCTAACTGTATTTAGCCACATTCATTGACTAAGTCCTCACTGAAGACCCCAATTATACTTCCTCTGGGCCTGTTGTAGACAGAAAAGTATACTTGGTGCTTTACTCACCACCATGTGTGAGGGACATTGGCATGTTCACCACTGATAGGAGGAGGGACAAATAAAAAGGAACACCTATTTCTAGACAGGAGCATTTGGGAGCAAAGTGTGTGTTGTGGAGAGACGTGTTTGCTTGAGTGTCCAAACTTCCCTCTTTATGTGGTTATTACTTGTTTACAATCGTGGATATCATAAAACCCAGTGATTTCAAAAGCCCAGACGCATAGTATTACAGCAATTCATTTGTTGATGTGAGAAAAATGAGAAGGACATTGCAGTACCACTAAATCTATACCTGGGCACTGCTGATACCAAACAAAAGGAATTCACGTTGGCTAGGTAGGACTATTTTCTAGTGACTGTCTCTGGGGTCTCAAACAGAATCCATTTGTTTCTTTGTTTCAAAGATTCACTTGTATAGGGTACCTGTCCCCGCCCCTTCAGCTTGTAGTTTGTCTGTGTCCTTGGATCACAAGTGAGTCTCCAGTAAGGGAGCACTTAGGTGATCTTGAGTTTTCATCAGTTCTTCTAACCCTGTGTCTTTTGATTGGAGCAGTGAAAGCCTGCACTTTTATTCTGATATTTGAGAGCTGTGCTCTTACTGCACTTTGAAATTTTTTTTGTTCTCATTAATATAAAATCACATGCAGAACAATATGTTAACTAGTCTAACCCCTTAACCAAGTCCTCGCCAAATCCCAGTTTCAGTCGCTGTCCGTCAGCGTGTCGTAAGATGCTCTAGAATCACTACTTGTCTTCTCTGTGTTGTATAGCTCTCCCAATGACCCTTCACCCTAAACATTATTCATGCTAATCCAAATGCCCCCATTCTTTTTCCCCGCCCTTATCAATCCCTTCCCACAAACACTACCCAGTCCCTTTCTCTTTGGTAACTCTTAGTCCACTCTCGGGTACCGTGTATATGCTGCTGTTTCTTCCTTCAGTTTTTCTTTGTTATCGTACTCCACACATGAGTTAAATCATTTGGTACATGTATTTCTCCGACTGGCCTATTTGACTGAGCATAATACCCTCTAGCTCCATCCAAGTTATTGCCAATGATAGGATTTGTTTTCTTCTTATGGCTGCTTCCTGCACTTTTTAAACTGGATTTTATTCTTCTTTTTCGTTTGTAGTTTGCTATGTGCTTCAACCATTGCTCTCATGGTTATGAGCAATAGCTTTGTGTTAATCGATATGAACCTATATCTATCTATCTGTCTGTCTCTCAATCAATCAATAAATCAATCAATCAATCATCTTTCTGTCTGCCCATCTGTCCTTGTGTACAGAACAGGTAACCACATATCCTATGTCACTTTCCTACATTATGCTTCCAAAAATCCTGCAAGGTAACTAGGCTGTAGGGAGAGCACTGATTTCACCGAGACACTTGCAGGTCGTGTCGGCCGAGTGTACCTACAAAACCAGGAAATTGTTGTGCAGGGACTTGAACCCATGTCTCTATCCTCTGTCATCTTTCATCTCCTTCTCACTTCCTGTCTGTATATAGCCACATTCATTCACTAAGTGCTCCCTGAAGACCACAAATATCCTTCCTCTGGGCCTGTGGACGACAGAAACGTAAAATTGTTGCTTTGCTCACCACCATGTTTGAAGGACATCTATGTGAACACCACTGATAGGATGGAGGGTCAAATAAAAAAGGAACACCAATTTCTAGACAGGAGCAGTTGGGAGCTAAGAGTGTATTGTGGAGTGGCATATTTATTTGAGTGTCCAAACTTCCCTCTTTAGGTGGTTATTACTTCACATTCGTGAAGATCATAAAACCCACAGATTTCAAAGGCCCAGATTCTTATTATTTCAGCAACCCAGTTGTTGAGGTGAGAGAAAATGAGAAGGACGTTGCTCCACCACTAAATCTATGGCTGGGCCTTGCTGAAAACAAACAAAAAGAATTCACGGTGGCCAGATAGTGCTATTTCCTACTGACTGTCTCTGGGGGCTCAAACAGAATCCATTTGTTTGATTGTTTGTTTTTCAGTTTCACTCGTGTAGGGTACTTGTCCCCACACCTTCAGCTTGTAGTTTGCCTTTGTCCTTGGATCTCAAGTGAGTCTCCTGTAATGAAGCACGTAGGTTTCTTGAGTTTTCATCCGTTCTTTTAACCCTGTGTCTTTTGTTTGCAGCACTCAGAGCCTGACCTTTTATTCTGATGATTCAGTGCTGTGCCCTTATTGCACTTAAAAAATTTTTTTTGTTATCATTAATCTACAATCACGTGAAGAACATTATGTTTGCTATGCTCCCCCTTATCCAAGTCCACCAGCAAAAACCTCTTAAAGTAGCTGTCCATCAGCATAGTTGGATGTTTTAAACCCCTTCAGCATGTACCCCTTCAAAGACACCGATACAGTCGCTGTCAATCATGGAGTAGTAAGATGCTATATAACCTCTACTAGTCTTCTCTGTGTTGTACAGCACTCCCCATGTCCCGCGCGACCCCACGCAATATACATGGTAATCCTAATGCCCCCAATCTTTCTCCCCACACTTATCCCTCCCTTCAGAACCACCCTGCCCAGTCCTTTTCCCTTTGGCAACTTTTAGTCAACTCTCGGGTTCTGTGAGTATCCTGCTGTTTTTTTCCTTCAGTTTCTCTTTGTTGTTATACTCCACACATGAGTGATATCATTTGATATTGTCTTTCTCCGCCTGACCTATTTTTCTGAACATACTACTGTCTAGCTCCATCCACGTCATTGCAAATGGTAGGATTTGTTTTCTTCTTATGGCTGCTTACTGCACATTGTAAACTGGATTTCAGTCTTCCTATTTGTTTGTAGTTTAGCTATGTGATTTCACCATTCATCTCCTGGTTATGAGCAACAGCTTTGTGTCCATCGATATGTGTCTGTATCTATCTATCGCTCTGTCTGTCTGCATATCTATCTATCTTTCTATATATCCTTCTTTCTATCTCTCTATCCTCTCTATTTATCTATCCATCTATCTAGCTTCCTGTCTTCTATCATGTGTATAATCTATCGATCATCTGTCATCTATCTATCTGTCTATCTATGAAACAATCTTCTTTCTGTCTGTCCATCTATGCTTATGTACAGAACCGTTAACTACATCAACTATGTCACTTCCCTACATTATGCTTTCAAAAACATTGCAAGGTCACTAGGCCGTAGGGAGAGCACTGGGCTCACTGAGACAATTGCAGATCGAATCAGCCGCGTGTGCTTACAAAACCAGTAAATGGTGGTGCAGGGACTTGAACCCGTATCTCTGTCCTCTGTCCTCTTAAACCTCCTTCTCGCTTGCTAACTGTATTTAGCCACATTCATTGACTAAGTCCTCACTGAAGACCCCAATTATACTTCCTCTGGGCCTGTTGTAGACAGAAAAGTATACTTGGTGCTTTACTCACCACCATGTGTGAGGGACATTGGCATGTTCACCACTGATAGGAGGAGGGACAAATAAAAAGGAACACCTATTTCTAGACAGGAGCATTTGGGAGCAAAGTGTGTGTTGTGGAGAGACGTGTTTGCTTGAGTGTCCAAACTTCCCTCTTTATGTGGTTATTACTTCTTTACAATCGTGGATATCATAAAACCCAGTGATTTCAAAAGCCTAGACGCATATTATTATAGCAATTCATTTGTTGATGTGAGAAAAATGAGAAGGACATTGCAGTACCACTAAATCTATACCTGGGCACTGGTGATACCAAACAAAAGGAATTCACGGTGGCTAGGTAGGACTATTTTCTAGTGACTGTCTCTGGGGTCTCAAACAGAATCCATTTGTTTCTTTGTTTCAAAGATTCACTTGTATAGGGTACCTGTCCCCGCCCCTTCAGCTTGTAGTTTGTCTGTGTCCTTGGATCACAAGTGAGTCTCCAGTAAGGGAGCACTTAGGTGATCTTGAGTTTTCATCAGTACTTCTAACCCTGTGTCTTTTAATTGGAGCAGTGAAAGCCTGTACTTTTATTCTGATATTTGAGAGCTGTGCTCTTACTGCTCTTTGAAATTTTTTGGTTCTCATTAATATACAATCACATGCAGAACAATATGTTAACTAGTCTAACCCCTTCACCAAGTCCTCGCCAAATCCCAGTTTCAGTCGCTGTACGTCACCATGTCGTAAGATGCTCTAGAATCACTACTTGTCTTCTCTGTGTTGTATAGCCCTCCCAATGACCCTTCACCCTACACATTATTCATGCTAATCCTAATGCCCACATTCTTTTTCCCCGCCCTTATCAATCCCTTCCCACAAACACTACCCAGTCCCTTTCTCTTTGGTAACTGTTAGTCCACTCTCGGGTACTGTGTATATGCTGCTGTTTCTTCCTTCAGTTTTTCTTTGTAATCGTACTCCACACATGAGTTAAATCATTTGGTACATGTATTTCTCCGACTGGGCTATTTGACTGAGCATAATACCCTCTAGCTCCATCCAAGTTATTGCCAATGATAGGATTTGTTTTCTTCTTATGGCTGCTTCCTGCACTTTTTAAACTGGATTTTATTCTTCTTTTTCGTTTGTAGTTTGCTATGTGCTTCAACCATTGCTCTCATGGTTATGAGCAATAGCTTTGTGTTAATCGATATGAACCTATATCTATCTATCTGTCTGTCTATCAATCAATCAATCAATCAATCATCTTTCTGTCTGCCCATCTGTCCTTGTGTACAGAACAGTAACCACATATCCTATGTCACTTTCCTACATTATGCTTCCAAAAATCCTGCAAGGTAACTAGGCTGTAGGGAGAGCACTGGGTTCACCGAGACACTTGCAGATCGTTTCGGCCGAGTGTACTTACAAAACCAGGAAATGGTTGTGCAGGGACTTGAACCCGTGTCTCTATCCTCTGTCCTCTTTCATCTCCTTCTCACTTCCTGTCTGTATATAGCCACATTCATTCACTAAGTGCTCCCTGAAGACCACAAGTATCCTTCCTCTGGGCCTGTGGACGACAGAAACGTAAAATTGTTGCTTTGCTCACCACCATGTTTGAAGGACATCTATGTGAACACCACTGATAGGATGGAGGGTCAAATAAAAAGGAACACCAATTTCTAGACAGGAGCAGTTGGGAGCTAAGAGTGTATTGTGGAGTGACATATTTATTTGAGTGTCCAAACTTCCCTCTTTAGGTGGTTATTACTTCACATTCGTGAAGATCATAAAACCCACAGATTTCAAAGGCCCAGATTCTTATTATTTCAGCAACCCAGTTGTTGAGGTGAGAGAAAATGAGAAGGACGTTGCTCCACCACTAAATCTATGGCTGGGCCTGGCTGAAAACAAACAAAAAGAATTCACGGTGGCCAGATAGTGCTATTTTCTACTGACTGTCTCTGGGGGCTCAAACAGAATCCATTTGTTTGATTGTTTGTTTTTCAGTTTCACTCGTGTAGGGTACTTGTCCCCACACCTTCAGCTTGTAGTTTGCCTTTGTCCTTGGATCTCAAGTGAGTCTCCTGTAATGAAGCACGTAGGTTTCTTGAGTTTTCATCCGTTCTTTTAACCCTGTGTCTTTTGTTTGCAGCACTCAGAGCCTGACCTTTTATTCTGATGATTCAGTGCTGTGCCCTTATTGCACTTAAAAAATTTTTTTTGTTATCATTAATCTACAATCACGTGAAGAACATTATGTTTACTATGCTAACCCTTATCCAAGTCCACCAGCAAAAACCTCTTAAAGTCACTGTCCATCAGCATAGTTGGATGCTTTAAACCCCTTCAGCATGTACCCCTTCAAAGACACCGATACAGTCGCTGTCAATCATGGAGTAGTAAGATGCTAAATAACCTCTACTAGTCTTCTCTGTGTTGTACAGCACTCCCCATGTCCCGCGCGACCCCACGCAATATACATGGTAATCCTAATGCCCCCAATCTTTCTCCCCACACTTATCCCTCCCTTCAGAACCACCCTGCCCAGTCCTTTTCCCTTTGGCAACTTTTAGTCAACTCTCGGGTTCTGTGAGTATCCTGCTGTTTTTTTCCTTCAGTTTCTCTTTGTTGTTATACTCCACACATGAGTGATATCATTTGATATTGTCTTTCTCCGCCTGACCTATTTTTCTGAACATACTACTGTCTAGCTCCATCCACGTCATTGCAAATGGTAGGATTTGTTTTCTTCTTATGGCTGCTTACTGCACATTGTAAACTGGATTTCAGTCTTCCTATTTGTTTGTAATTTAGCTATGTGATTTCACCATTCATCTCCTGGTTATGAGCAACAGCTTTGTGTCCATCGATATGTGTCTGTATCTATCTATCGCTCTGTCTGTCTGCATATCTATCTATCTTTCTATATATCCTTCTTTCTATCTCTCTATCCTCTCTATTTATCTATCCATCTATCTAGCTTCCTGTCTTCTATCATGTGTATAATCTATCGATCATCTGTCATCTATCTATCTGTCTATCTATGAAACAATCTTCTTTCTGTCTGTCCATCTATGCTTATGTACAGAACCGTTAACTACATCAACTATGTCACTTCCCTACATTATGCTTTCAAAAACATTGCAAGGTCACTAGGCCGTAGGGAGAGCACTGGGCTCACTGAGACTATTGCAGATGGAATCAGCCGCGTGTGCTTACAAAACCAGTAAATGGTGGTGCAGGGACTTGAACCCGTATCTCTGTCCTCTGTCCTCTTAAACCTCCTTCTCGCTTGCTAACTGTATTTAGCCACATTCATTGACTAAGTCCTCACTGAAGACCCCAATTATACTTCCTCTGGGCCTGTTGTAGACAGAAAAGTATACTTGGTGCTTTACTCACCACCATGTGTGAGGGACATTGGCATGTTCACCACTGATAGGAGGAGGGACAAATAAAAAGGAACACCTATTTCTAGACAGGAGCATTTGGGAGCAAAGTGTGTGTTGTGGAGAGACGTGTTTGCTTGAGTGTCCAAACTTCCCTCTTTATGTGGTTATTACTTCTTTACAATCGTGGATATCATAAAACCCAGTGATTTCAAAAGCCCAGACGCATAGTATTACAGCAATTCATTTGTTGATGTGAGAAAAATGAGAAGGACATTGCAGTACCACTAAATCTATACCTGGGCACTGCTGATACCAAACAAAAGGAATTCACGTTGGCTAGGTAGGACTATTTTCTAGTGACTGTCTCTGGGGTCTCAAACAGAATCCATTTGTTTCTTTGTTTCAAAGATTCACTTGTATAGGGTACCTGTCCCCGCCCCTTCAGATTGTAGTTTGTCTGTGTCCTTGGATCACAAGTGAGTCTCCAGTAAGGGAGCACTTAGGTGATCTTGAGTTTTCATCAGTTCTTCTAACCCTGTGTCTTTTGATTGGAGCAGTGAAAGCCTGCACTTTTATTCTGATATTTGAGAGCTGTGCTCTTACTGCACTTTGAAATTTTTTTTGTTCTCATTAATATAAAATCACATGCAGAACAATATGTTAACTAGTCTAACCCCTTCACCAAGTCCTCGCCAAATCCCAGTTTCAGTCGCTGTCCGTCAGCATGTCGTAAGATGCTCTAGAATCACTACTTGTCTTCTCTGTGTTGTATAGCTCTCCCAATGACCCTTCACCCTAAACATTATTCATGCTAATCCAAATGCCCCCATTCTTTTTCCCCGCCCTTATCAATCCCTTCCCACAAACACTACCCAGTCCCTTTCTCTTTGGTAACTCTTAGTCCACTCTCGGGTACCGTGTATATGCTGCTGTTTCTTCCTTCAGTTTTTCTTTGTTATCGTACTCCACACATGAGTTAAATCATTTGGTACATGTATTTCTCCGACTGGCCTATTTGACTGAGCATAATACCCTCTAGCTCCATCCAAGTTATTGCCAATGATAGGATTTGTTTTCTTCTTATGGCTGCTTCCTGCACTTTTTAAACTGGATTTTATTCTTCTTTTTCGTTTGTAGTTTGCTATGTGCTTCAACCATTGCTCTCATGGTTATGAGCAATAGCTTTGTGTTAATCGATATGAACCTATATCTATCTATCTGTCTGTCTCTCAATCAATCAATAAATCAATCAATCAATCATCTTTCTGTCTGCCCATCTGTCCTTGTGTACAGAACAGGTAACCACATATCCTATGTCACTTTCCTACATTATGCTTCCAAAAATCCTGCAAGGTAACTAGGCTGTAGGGAGAGCACTGGGTTCACCGAGACACTTGCAGGTCGTGTCGGCCGAGTGTACCTACAAAACCAGGAAATTGTTGTGCAGGGACTTGAACCCATGTCTCTATCCTCTGTCATCTTTCATCTCCTTCTCACTTCCTGTCTGTATATAGCCACATTCATTCACTAAGTGCTCCCTGAAGACCACAAATATCCTTCCTCTGGGCCTGTGGACGACAGAAACGTAAAATTGTTGCTTTGCTCACCACCATGTTTGAAGGACATCTATGTGAACACCACTGATAGGATGGAGGGTCAAATAAAAAAGGAACACCAATTTCTAGACAGGAGCAGTTGGGAGCTAAGAGTGTATTGTGGAGTGGCATATTTATTTGAGTGTCCAAACTTCCCTCTTTAGGTGGTTATTACTTCACATTCGTGAAGATCATAAAACCCACAGATTTCAAAGGCCCAGATTCTTATTATTTCAGCAACCCAGTTGTTGAGGTGAGAGAAAATGAGAAGGACGTTGCTCCACCACTAAATCTATGGCTGGGCCTTGCTGAAAACAAACAAAAAGAATTCACGGTGGCCAGATAGTGCTATTTCCTACTGACTGTCTCTGGGGGCTCAAACAGAATCCATTTGTTTGATTGTTTGTTTTTCAGTTTCACTCGTGTAGGGTACTTGTCCCCACACCTTCAGCTTGTAGTTTGCCTTTGTCCTTGGATCTCAAGTGAGTCTCCTGTAATGAAGCACGTAGGTTTCTTGAGTTTTCATCCGTTCTTTTAACCCTGTGTCTTTTGTTTGCAGCACTCAGAGCCTGACCTTTTATTCTGATGATTCAGTGCTGTGCCCTTATTGCACTTAGAAAATTTTTTTTGTTATCATTAATCTACAATCACGTGAAGAACATTATGTTTGCTATGCTCCCCCTTATCCAAGTCCACCAGCAAAAACCTCTTAAAGTAGCTGTCCATCAGCATAGTTGGATGTTTTAAACCCCTTCAGCATGTACCCCTTCAAAGACACCGATACAGTCGCTGTCAATCATGGAGTAGTAAGATGCTATATAACCTCTACTAGTCTTCTCTGTGTTGTACAGCACTCCCCATGTCCCGCGCGACCCCACGCAATATACATGGTAATCCTAATGCCCCCAATCTTTCTCCCCACACTTATCCCTCCCTTCAGAACCACCCTGCCCAGTCCTTTTCCCTTTGGCAACTTTTAGTCAACTCTCGGGTTCTGTGAGTATCCTGCTGTTTTTTTCCTTCAGTTTCTCTTTGTTGTTATACTCCACACATGAGTGATATCATTTGATATTGTCTTTCTCCGCCTGACCTATTTTTCTGAACATACTACTGTCTAGCTCCATCCACGTCATTGCAAATGGTAGGATTTGTTTTCTTCTTATGGCTGCTTACTGCACATTGTAAACTGGATTTCAGTCTTCCTATTTGTTTGTAGTTTAGCTATGTGATTTCACCATTCATCTCCTGGTTATGAGCAACAGCTTTGTGTCCATCGATATGTGTCTGTATCTATCTATCGCTCTGTCTGTCTGCATATCTATCTATCTTTCTATATATCCTTCTTTCTATCTCTCTATCCTCTCTATTTATCTATCCATCTATCTAGCTTCCTGTCTTCTATCATGTGTATAATCTATCGATCATCTGTCATCTATCTATCTGTCTATCTATGAAACAATCTTCTTTCTGTCTGTCCATCTATGCTTATGTACAGAACCGTTAACTACATCAACTATGTCACTTCCCTACATTATGCTTTCAAAAACATTGCAAGGTCACTAGGCCGTAGGGAGAGCACTGGGCTCACTGAGACTATTGCAGATGGAATCAGCCGCGTGTGCTTACAAAACCAGTAAATGGTGGTGCAGGGACTTGAACCCGTATCTCTGTCCTCTGTCCTCTTAAACCTCCTTCTCGCTTGCTAACTGTATTTAGCCACATTCATTGACTAAGTCCTCACTGAAGACCCCAATTATACTTCCTCTGGGCCTGTTGTAGACAGAAAAGTATACTTGGTGCTTTACTCACCACCATGTGTGAGGGACATTGGCATGTTCACCACTGATAGGAGGAGGGACAAATAAAAAGGAACACCTATTTCTAGACAGGAGCATTTGGGAGCAAAGTGTGTGTTGTGGAGAGACGTGTTTGCTTGAGTGTCCAAACTTCCCTCTTTATGTGGTTATTACTTCTTTACAATCGTGGATATCATAAAACCCAGTGATTTCAAAAGCCCAGACGCATAGTATTACAGCAATTCATTTGTTGATGTGAGAAAAATGAGAAGGACATTGCAGTACCACTAAATCTATACCTGGGCACTGCTGATACCAAACAAAAGGAATTCACGTTGGCTAGGTAGGACTATTTTCTAGTGACTGTCTCTGGGGTCTCAAACAGAATCCATTTGTTTCTTTGTTTCAAAGATTCACTTGTATAGGGTACCTGTCCCCGCCCCTTCAGCTTGTAGTTTGTCTGTGTCCTTGGATCACAAGTGAGTCTCCAGTAAGGGAGCACTTAGGTGATCTTGAGTTTTCATCAGTTCTTCTAACCCTGTGTCTTTTGATTGGAGCAGTGAAAGCCTGCACTTTTATTCTGATATTTGAGAGCTGTGCTCTTACTGCACTTTGAAATTTTTTTTGTTCTCATTAATATAAAATCACATGCAGAACAATATGTTAACTAGTCTAACCCCTTCACCAAGTCCTCGCCAAATCCCAGTTTCAGTCGCTGTCCGTCAGCGTGTCGTAAGATGCTCTAGAATCACTACTTGTCTTCTCTGTGTTGTATAGCTCTCCCAATGACCCTTCACCCTAAACATTATTCATGCTAATCCAAATGCCCCCATTCTTTTTCCCCGCCCTTATCAATCCCTTCCCACAAACACTACCCAGTCCCTTTCTCTTTGGTAACTCTTAGTCCACTCTCGGGTACCGTGTATATGCTGCTGTTTCTTCCTTCAGTTTTTCTTTGTTATCGTACTCCACACATGAGTTAAATCATTTGGTACATGTATTTCTCCGACTGGCCTATTTGACTGAGCATAATACCCTCTAGCTCCATCCAAGTTATTGCCAATGATAGGATTTGTTTTCTTCTTATGGCTGCTTCCTGCACTTTTTAAACTGGATTTTATTCTTCTTTTTCGTTTGTAGTTTGCTATGTGCTTCAACCATTGCTCTCATGGTTATGAGCAATAGCTTTGTGTTAATCGATATGAACCTATATCTATCTATCTGTCTGTCTCTCAATCAATCAATAAATCAATCAATCAATCATCTTTCTGTCTGCCCATCTGTCCTTGTGTACAGAACAGGTAACCACATATCCTATGTCACTTTCCTACATTATGCTTCCAAAAATCCTGCAAGGTAACTAGGCTGTAGGGAGAGCACTGGGTTCACCGAGACACTTGCAGGTCGTGTCGGCCGAGTGTACCTACAAAACCAGGAAATTGTTGTGCAGGGACTTGAACCCATGTCTCTATCCTCTGTCATCTTTCATCTCCTTCTCACTTCCTGTCTGTATATAGCCACATTCATTCACTAAGTGCTCCCTGAAGACCACAAATATCCTTCCTCTGGGCCTGTGGACGACAGAAACGTAAAATTGTTGCTTTGCTCACCACCATGTTTGAAGGACATCTATGTGAACACCACTGATAGGATGGAGGGTCAAATAAAAAAGGAACACCAATTTCTAGACAGGAGCAGTTGGGAGCTAAGAGTGTATTGTGGAGTGGCATATTTATTTGAGTGTCCAAACTTCCCTCTTTAGGTGGTTATTACTTCACATTCGTGAAGATCATAAAACCCACAGATTTCAAAGGCCCAGATTCTTATTATTTCAGCAACCCAGTTGTTGAGGTGAGAGAAAATGAGAAGGACGTTGCTCCACCACTAAATCTATGGCTGGGCCTTGCTGAAAACAAACAAAAAGAATTCACGGTGGCCAGATAGTGCTATTTCCTACTGACTGTCTCTGGGGGCTCAAACAGAATCCATTTGTTTGATTGTTTGTTTTTCAGTTTCACTCGTGTAGGGTACTTGTCCCCACACCTTCAGCTTGTAGTTTGCCTTTGTCCTTGGATCTCAAGTGAGTCTCCTGTAATGAAGCACGTAGGTTTCTTGAGTTTTCATCCGTTCTTTTAACCCTGTGTCTTTTGTTTGCAGCACTCAGAGCCTGACCTTTTATTCTGATGATTCAGTGCTGTGCCCTTATTGCACTTAGAAAATTTTTTTTGTTATCATTAATCTACAATCACGTGAAGAACATTATGTTTGCTATGCTCCCCCTTATAGAAGTCCACCAGCAAAAACCTCTTAAAGTAGCTGTCCATCAGCATAGTTGGATGTTTTAAACCCCTTCAGCATGTACCCCTTCAAAGACACCGATACAGTCGCTGTCAATCATGGAGTAGTAAGATGCTATATAACCTCTACTAGTCTTCTCTGTGTTGTACAGCACTCCCCATGTCCCGCGCGACCCCACGCAATATACATGGTAATCCTAATGCCCCCAATCTTTCTCCCCACACTTATCCCTCCCTTCAGAACCACCCTGCCCAGTCCTTTTCCCTTTGGCAACTTTTAGTCAACTCTCGGGTTCTGTGAGTATCCTGCTGTTTTTTTCCTTCAGTTTCTCTTTGTTGTTATACTCCACACATGAGTGATATCATTTGATATTGTCTTTCTCCGCCTGACCTATTTTTCTGAACATACTACTGTCTAGCTCCATCCACGTCATTGCAAATGGTAGGATTTGTTTTCTTCTTATGGCTGCTTACTGCACATTGTAAACTGGATTTCAGTCTTCCTATTTGTTTGTAGTTTAGCTATGTGATTTCACCATTCATCTCCTGGTTATGAGCAACAGCTTTGTGTCCATCGATATGTGTCTGTATCTATCTATCGCTCTGTCTGTCTGCATATCTATCTATCTTTCTATATATCCTTCTTTCTATCTCTCTATCCTCTCTATTTATCTATCCATCTATCTAGCTTCCTGTCTTCTATCATGTGTATAATCTATCGATCATCTGTCATCTATCTATCTGTCTATCTATGAAACAATCTTCTTTCTGTCTGTCCATCTATGCTTATGTACAGAACCGTTAACTACATCAACTATGTCACTTCCCTACATTATGCTTTCAAAAACATTGCAAGGTCACTAGGCCGTAGGGAGAGCACTGGGCTCACTGAGACTATTGCAGATGGAATCAGCCGCGTGTGCTTACAAAACCAGTAAATGGTGGTGCAGGGACTTGAACCCGTATCTCTGTCCTCTGTCCTCTTAAACCTCCTTCTCGCTTGCTAACTGTATTTAGCCACATTCATTGACTAAGTCCTCACTGAAGACCCCAATTATACTTCCTCTGGGCCTGTTGTAGACAGAAAAGTATACTTGGTGCTTTACTCACCACCATGTGTGAGGGACATTGGCATGTTCACCACTGATAGGAGGAGGGACAAATAAAAAGGAACACCTATTTCTAGACAGGAGCATTTGGGAGCAAAGTGTGTGTTGTGGAGAGACGTGTTTGCTTGAGTGTCCAAACTTCCCTCTTTATGTGGTTATTACTTCTTTACAATCGTGGATATCATAAAACCCAGTGATTTCAAAAGCCCAGACGCATAGTATTACAGCAATTCATTTGTTGATGTGAGAAAAATGAGAAGGACATTGCAGTACCACTAAATCTATACCTGGGCACTGCTGATACCAAACAAAAGGAATTCACGTTGGCTAGGTAGGACTATTTTCTAGTGACTGTCTCTGGGGTCTCAAACAGAATCCATTTGTTTCTTTGTTTCAAAGATTCACTTGTATAGGGTACCTGTCCCCGCCCCTTCAGCTTGTAGTTTGTCTGTGTCCTTGGATCACAAGTGAGTCTCCAGTAAGGGAGCACTTAGGTGATCTTGAGTTTTCATCAGTTCTTCTAACCCTGTGTCTTTTGATTGGAGCAGTGAAAGCCTGCACTTTTATTCTGATATTTGAGAGCTGTGCTCTTACTGCACTTTGAAATTTTTTTTGTTCTCATTAATATAAAATCACATGCAGAACAATATGTTAACTAGTCTAACCCCTTCACCAAGTCCTCGCCAAATCCCAGTTTCAGTCGCTGTCCGTCAGCGTGTCGTAAGATGCTCTAGAATCACTACTTGTCTTCTCTGTGTTGTATAGCTCTCCCAATGACCCTTCACCCTAAACATTATTCATGCTAATCCAAATGCCCCCATTCTTTTTCCCCGCCCTTATCAATCCCTTCCCACAAACACTACCCAGTCCCTTTCTCTTTGGTAACTCTTAGTCCACTCTCGGGTACCGTGTATATGCTGCTGTTTCTTCCTTCAGTTTTTCTTTGTTATCGTACTCCACACATGAGTTAAATCATTTGGTACATGTATTTCTCCGACTGGCCTATTTGACTGAGCATAATACCCTCTAGCTCCATCCAAGTTATTGCCAATGATAGGATTTGTTTTCTTCTTATGGCTGCTTCCTGCACTTTTTAAACTGGATTTTATTCTTCTTTTTCGTTTGTAGTTTGCTATGTGCTTCAACCATTGCTCTCATGGTTATGAGCAATAGCTTTGTGTTAATCGATATGAACCTATATCTATCTATCTGTCTGTCTCTCAATCAATCAATAAATCAATCAATCAATCATCTTTCTGTCTGCCCATCTGTCCTTGTGTACAGAACAGGTAACCACATATCCTATGTCACTTTCCTACATTATGCTTCCAAAAATCCTGCAAGGTAACTAGGCTGTAGGGAGAGCACTGGGTTCACCGAGACACTTGCAGGTCGTGTCGGCCGAGTGTACCTACAAAACCAGGAAATTGTTGTGCAGGGACTTGAACCCATGTCTCTATCCTCTGTCATCTTTCATCTCCTTCTCACTTCCTGTCTGTATATAGCCACATTCATTCACTAAGTGCTCCCTGAAGACCACAAATATCCTTCCTCTGGGCCTGTGGACGACAGAAACGTAAAATTGTTGCTTTGCTCACCACCATGTTTGAAGGACATCTATGTGAACACCACTGATAGGATGGAGGGTCAAATAAAAAAGGAACACCAATTTCTAGACAGGAGCAGTTGGGAGCTAAGAGTGTATTGTGGAGTGGCATATTTATTTGAGTGTCCAAACTTCCCTCTTTAGGTGGTTATTACTTCACATTCGTGAAGATCATAAAACCCACAGATTTCAAAGGCCCAGATTCTTATTATTTCAGCAACCCAGTTGTTGAGGTGAGAGAAAATGAGAAGGACGTTGCTCCACCACTAAATCTATGGCTGGGCCTTGCTGAAAACAAACAAAAAGAATTCACGGTGGCCAGATAGTGCTATTTCCTACTGACTGTCTCTGGGGGCTCAAACAGAATCCATTTGTTTGATTGTTTGTTTTTCAGTTTCACTCGTGTAGGGTACTTGTCCCCACACCTTCAGCTTGTAGTTTGCCTTTGTCCTTGGATCTCAAGTGAGTCTCCTGTAATGAAGCACGTAGGTTTCTTGAGTTTTCATCCGTTCTTTTAACCCTGTGTCTTTTGTTTGCAGCACTCAGAGCCTGACCTTTTATTCTGATGATTCAGTGCTGTGCCCTTATTGCACTTAGAAAATTTTTTTTGTTATCATTAATCTACAATCACGTGAAGAACATTATGTTTGCTATGCTCCCCCTTATCCAAGTCCACCAGCAAAAACCTCTTAAAGTAGCTGTCCATCAGCATAGTTGGATGTTTTAAACCCCTTCAGCATGTACCCCTTCAAAGACACCGATACAGTCGCTGTCAATCATGGAGTAGTAAGATGCTATATAACCTCTACTAGTCTTCTCTGTGTTGTACAGCACTCCCCATGTCCCGCGCGACCCCACGCAATATACATGGTAATCCTAATGCCCCCAATCTTTCTCCCCACACTTATCCCTCCCTTCAGAACCACCCTGCCCAGTCCTTTTCCCTTTGGCAACTTTTAGTCAACTCTCGGGTTCTGTGAGTATCCTGCTGTTTTTTTCCTTCAGTTTCTCTTTGTTGTTATACTCCACACATGAGTGATATCATTTGATATTGTCTTTCTCCGCCTGACCTATTTTTCTGAACATACTACTGTCTAGCTCCATCCACGTCATTGCAAATGGTAGGATTTGTTTTCTTCTTATGGCTGCTTACTGCACATTGTAAACTGGATTTCAGTCTTCCTATTTGTTTGTAGTTTAGCTATGTGATTTCACCATTCATCTCCTGGTTATGAGCAACAGCTTTGTGTCCATCGATATGTGTCTGTATCTATCTATCGCTCTGTCTGTCTGCATATCTATCTATCTTTCTATATATCCTTCTTTCTATCTCTCTATCCTCTCTATTTATCTATCCATCTATCTAGCTTCCTGTCTTCTATCATGTGTATAATCTATCGATCATCTGTCATCTATCTATCTGTCTATCTATGAAACAATCTTCTTTCTGTCTGTCCATCTATGCTTATGTACAGAACCGTTAACTACATCAACTATGTCACTTCCCTACATTATGCTTTCAAAAACATTGCAAGGTCACTAGGCCGTAGGGAGAGCACTGGGCTCACTGAGACTATTGCAGATGGAATCAGCCGCGTGTGCTTACAAAACCAGTAAATGGTGGTGCAGGGACTTGAACCCGTATCTCTGTCCTCTGTCCTCTTAAACCTCCTTCTCGCTTGCTAACTGTATTTAGCCACATTCATTGACTAAGTCCTCACTGAAGACCCCAATTATACTTCCTCTGGGCCTGTTGTAGACAGAAAAGTATACTTGGTGCTTTACTCACCACCATGTGTGAGGGACATTGGCATGTTCACCACTGATAGGAGGAGGGACAAATAAAAAGGAACACCTATTTCTAGACAGGAGCATTTGGGAGCAAAGTGTGTGTTGTGGAGAGACGTGTTTGCTTGAGTGTCCAAACTTCCCTCTTTATGTGGTTATTACTTCTTTACAATCGTGGATATCATAAAACCCAGTGATTTCAAAAGCCCAGACGCATAGTATTACAGCAATTCATTTGTTGATGTGAGAAAAATGAGAAGGACATTGCAGTACCACTAAATCTATACCTGGGCACTGCTGATACCAAACAAAAGGAATTCACGTTGGCTAGGTAGGACTATTTTCTAGTGACTGTCTCTGGGGTCTCAAACAGAATCCATTTGTTTCTTTGTTTCAAAGATTCACTTGTATAGGGTACCTGTCCCCGCCCCTTCAGCTTGTAGTTTGTCTGTGTCCTTGGATCACAAGTGAGTCTCCAGTAAGGGAGCACTTAGGTGATCTTGAGTTTTCATCAGTTCTTCTAACCCTGTGTCTTTTGATTGGAGCAGTGAAAGCCTGCACTTTTATTCTGATATTTGAGAGCTGTGCTCTTACTGCACTTTGAAATTTTTTTTGTTCTCATTAATATAAAATCACATGCAGAACAATATGTTAACTAGTCTAACCCCTTCACCAAGTCCTCGCCAAATCCCAGTTTCAGTCGCTGTCCGTCAGCGTGTCGTAAGATGCTCTAGAATCACTACTTGTCTTCTCTGTGTTGTATAGCTCTCCCAATGACCCTTCACCCTAAACATTATTCATGCTAATCCAAATGCCCCCATTCTTTTTCCCCGCCCTTATCAATCCCTTCCCACAAACACTACCCAGTCCCTTTCTCTTTGGTAACTCTTAGTCCACTCTCGGGTACCGTGTATATGCTGCTGTTTCTTCCTTCAGTTTTTCTTTGTTATCGTACTCCACACATGAGTTAAATCATTTGGTACATGTATTTCTCCGACTGGCCTATTTGACTGAGCATAATACCCTCTAGCTCCATCCAAGTTATTGCCAATGATAGGATTTGTTTTCTTCTTATGGCTGCTTCCTGCACTTTTTAAACTGGATTTTATTCTTCTTTTTCGTTTGTAGTTTGCTATGTGCTTCAACCATTGCTCTCATGGTTATGAGCAATAGCTTTGTGTTAATCGATATGAACCTATATCTATCTATCTGTCTGTCTCTCAATCAATCAATAAATCAATCAATCAATCATCTTTCTGTCTGCCCATCTGTCCTTGTGTACAGAACAGGTAACCACATATCCTATGTCACTTTCCTACATTATGCTTCCAAAAATCCTGCAAGGTAACTAGGCTGTAGGGAGAGCACTGGGTTCACCGAGACACTTGCAGGTCGTGTCGGCCGAGTGTACCTACAAAACCAGGAAATTGTTGTGCAGGGACTTGAACCCATGTCTCTATCCTCTGTCATCTTTCATCTCCTTCTCACTTCCTGTCTGTATATAGCCACATTCATTCACTAAGTGCTCCCTGAAGACCACAAATATCCTTCCTCTGGGCCTGTGGACGACAGAAACGTAAAATTGTTGCTTTGCTCACCACCATGTTTGAAGGACATCTATGTGAACACCACTGATAGGATGGAGGGTCAAATAAAAAAGGAACACCAATTTCTAGACAGGAGCAGTTGGGAGCTAAGAGTGTATTGTGGAGTGGCATATTTATTTGAGTGTCCAAACTTCCCTCTTTAGGTGGTTATTACTTCACATTCGTGAAGATCATAAAACCCACAGATTTCAAAGGCCCAGATTCTTATTATTTCAGCAACCCAGTTGTTGAGGTGAGAGAAAATGAGAAGGACGTTGCTCCACCACTAAATCTATGGCTGGGCCTTGCTGAAAACAAACAAAAAGAATTCACGGTGGCCAGATAGTGCTATTTCCTACTGACTGTCTCTGGGGGCTCAAACAGAATCCATTTGTTTGATTGTTTGTTTTTCAGTTTCACTCGTGTAGGGTACTTGTCCCCACACCTTCAGCTTGTAGTTTGCCTTTGTCCTTGGATCTCAAGTGAGTCTCCTGTAATGAAGCACGTAGGTTTCTTGAGTTTTCATCCGTTCTTTTAACCCTGTGTCTTTTGTTTGCAGCACTCAGAGCCTGACCTTTTATTCTGATGATTCAGTGCTGTGCCCTTATTGCACTTAGAAAATTTTTTTTGTTATCATTAATCTACAATCACGTGAAGAACATTATGTTTGCTATGCTCCCCCTTATCCAAGTCCACCAGCAAAAACCTCTTAAAGTAGCTGTCCATCAGCATAGTTGGATGTTTTAAACCCCTTCAGCATGTACCCCTTCAAAGACACCGATACAGTCGCTGTCAATCATGGAGTAGTAAGATGCTATATAACCTCTACTAGTCTTCTCTGTGTTGTACAGCACTCCCCATGTCCCGCGCGACCCCACGCAATATACATGGTAATCCTAATGCCCCCAATCTTTCTCCCCACACTTATCCCTCCCTTCAGAACCACCCTGCCCAGTCCTTTTCCCTTTGGCAACTTTTAGTCAACTCTCGGGTTCTGTGAGTATCCTGCTGTTTTTTTCCTTCAGTTTCTCTTTGTTGTTATACTCCACACATGAGTGATATCATTTGATATTGTCTTTCTCCGCCTGACCTATTTTTCTGAACATACTACTGTCTAGCTCCATCCACGTCATTGCAAATGGTAGGATTTGTTTTCTTCTTATGGCTGCTTACTGCACATTGTAAACTGGATTTCAGTCTTCCTATTTGTTTGTAGTTTAGCTATGTGATTTCACCATTCATCTCCTGGTTATGAGCAACAGCTTTGTGTCCATCGATATGTGTCTGTATCTATCTATCGCTCTGTCTGTCTGCATATCTATCTATCTTTCTATATATCCTTCTTTCTATCTCTCTATCCTCTCTATTTATCTATCCATCTATCTAGCTTCCTGTCTTCTATCATGTGTATAATCTATCGATCATCTGTCATCTATCTATCTGTCTATCTATGAAACAATCTTCTTTCTGTCTGTCCATCTATGCTTATGTACAGAACCGTTAACTACATCAACTATGTCACTTCCCTACATTATGCTTTCAAAAACATTGCAAGGTCACTAGGCCGTAGGGAGAGCACTGGGCTCACTGAGACTATTGCAGATGGAATCAGCCGCGTGTGCTTACAAAACCAGTAAATGGTGGTGCAGGGACTTGAACCCGTATCTCTGTCCTCTGTCCTCTTAAACCTCCTTCTCGCTTGCTAACTGTATTTAGCCACATTCATTGACTAAGTCCTCACTGAAGACCCCAATTATACTTCCTCTGGGCCTGTTGTAGACAGAAAAGTATACTTGGTGCTTTACTCACCACCATGTGTGAGGGACATTGGCATGTTCACCACTGATAGGAGGAGGGACAAATAAAAAGGAACACCTATTTCTAGACAGGAGCATTTGGGAGCAAAGTGTGTGTTGTGGAGAGACGTGTTTGCTTGAGTGTCCAAACTTCCCTCTTTATGTGGTTATTACTTCTTTACAATCGTGGATATCATAAAACCCAGTGATTTCAAAAGCCCAGACGCATAGTATTACAGCAATTCATTTGTTGATGTGAGAAAAATGAGAAGGACATTGCAGTACCACTAAATCTATACCTGGGCACTGCTGATACCAAACAAAAGGAATTCACGTTGGCTAGGTAGGACTATTTTCTAGTGACTGTCTCTGGGGTCTCAAACAGAATCCATTTGTTTCTTTGTTTCAAAGATTCACTTGTATAGGGTACCTGTCCCCGCCCCTTCAGCTTGTAGTTTGTCTGTGTCCTTGGATCACAAGTGAGTCTCCAGTAAGGGAGCACTTAGGTGATCTTGAGTTTTCATCAGTTCTTCTAACCCTGTGTCTTTTGATTGGAGCAGTGAAAGCCTGCACTTTTATTCTGATATTTGAGAGCTGTGCTCTTACTGCACTTTGAAATTTTTTTTGTTCTCATTAATATAAAATCACATGCAGAACAATATGTTAACTAGTCTAACCCCTTCACCAAGTCCTCGCCAAATCCCAGTTTCAGTCGCTGTCCGTCAGCGTGTCGTAAGATGCTCTAGAATCACTACTTGTCTTCTCTGTGTTGTATAGCTCTCCCAATGACCCTTCACCCTAAACATTATTCATGCTAATCCAAATGCCCCCATTCTTTTTCCCCGCCCTTATCAATCCCTTCCCACAAACACTACCCAGTCCCTTTCTCTTTGGTAACTCTTAGTCCACTCTCGGGTACCGTGTATATGCTGCTGTTTCTTCCTTCAGTTTTTCTTTGTTATCGTACTCCACACATGAGTTAAATCATTTGGTACATGTATTTCTCCGACTGGCCTATTTGACTGAGCATAATACCCTCTAGCTCCATCCAAGTTATTGCCAATGATAGGATTTGTTTTCTTCTTATGGCTGCTTCCTGCACTTTTTAAACTGGATTTTATTCTTCTTTTTCGTTTGTAGTTTGCTATGTGCTTCAACCATTGCTCTCATGGTTATGAGCAATAGCTTTGTGTTAATCGATATGAACCTATATCTATCTATCTGTCTGTCTCTCAATCAATCAATAAATCAATCAATCAATCATCTTTCTGTCTGCCCATCTGTCCTTGTGTACAGAACAGGTAACCACATATCCTATGTCACTTTCCTACATTATGCTTCCAAAAATCCTGCAAGGTAACTAGGCTGTAGGGAGAGCACTGGGTTCACCGAGACACTTGCAGGTCGTGTCGGCCGAGTGTACCTACAAAACCAGGAAATTGTTGTGCAGGGACTTGAACCCATGTCTCTATCCTCTGTCATCTTTCATCTCCTTCTCACTTCCTGTCTGTATATAGCCACATTCATTCACTAAGTGCTCCCTGAAGACCACAAATATCCTTCCTCTGGGCCTGTGGACGACAGAAACGTAAAATTGTTGCTTTGCTCACCACCATGTTTGAAGGACATCTATGTGAACACCACTGATAGGATGGAGGGTCAAATAAAAAAGGAACACCAATTTCTAGACAGGAGCAGTTGGGAGCTAAGAGTGTATTGTGGAGTGGCATATTTATTTGAGTGTCCAAACTTCCCTCTTTAGGTGGTTATTACTTCACATTCGTGAAGATCATAAAACCCACAGATTTCAAAGGCCCAGATTCTTATTATTTCAGCAACCCAGTTGTTGAGGTGAGAGAAAATGAGAAGGACGTTGCTCCACCACTAAATCTATGGCTGGGCCTTGCTGAAAACAAACAAAAAGAATTCACGGTGGCCAGATAGTGCTATTTCCTACTGACTGTCTCTGGGGGCTCAAACAGAATCCATTTGTTTGATTGTTTGTTTTTCAGTTTCACTCGTGTAGGGTACTTGTCCCCACACCTTCAGCTTGTAGTTTGCCTTTGTCCTTGGATCTCAAGTGAGTCTCCTGTAATGAAGCACGTAGGTTTCTTGAGTTTTCATCCGTTCTTTTAACCCTGTGTCTTTTGTTTGCAGCACTCAGAGCCTGACCTTTTATTCTGATGATTCAGTGCTGTGCCCTTATTGCACTTAGAAAATTTTTTTTGTTATCATTAATCTACAATCACGTGAAGAACATTATGTTTGCTATGCTCCCCCTTATCCAAGTCCACCAGCAAAAACCTCTTAAAGTAGCTGTCCATCAGCATAGTTGGATGTTTTAAACCCCTTCAGCATGTACCCCTTCAAAGACACCGATACAGTCGCTGTCAATCATGGAGTAGTAAGATGCTATATAACCTCTACTAGTCTTCTCTGTGTTGTACAGCACTCCCCATGTCCCGCGCGACCCCACGCAATATACATGGTAATCCTAATGCCCCCAATCTTTCTCCCCACACTTATCCCTCCCTTCAGAACCACCCTGCCCAGTCCTTTTCCCTTTGGCAACTTTTAGTCAACTCTCGGGTTCTGTGAGTATCCTGCTGTTTTTTTCCTTCAGTTTCTCTTTGTTGTTATACTCCACACATGAGTGATATCATTTGATATTGTCTTTCTCCGCCTGACCTATTTTTCTGAACATACTACTGTCTAGCTCCATCCACGTCATTGCAAATGGTAGGATTTGTTTTCTTCTTATGGCTGCTTACTGCACATTGTAAACTGGATTTCAGTCTTCCTATTTGTTTGTAGTTTAGCTATGTGATTTCACCATTCATCTCCTGGTTATGAGCAACAGCTTTGTGTCCATCGATATGTGTCTGTATCTATCTATCACTCTGTCTGTCTGCATATCTATCTATCTTTCTATATATCCTTCTTTCTATCTCTCTATCCTCTCTATTTATCTATCCATCTATCTAGCTTCCTGTCTTCTATCATGTGTATAATCTATCGATCATCTGTCATCTATCTATCTGTCTATCTATGAAACAATCTTCTTTCTGTCTGTCCATCTATGCTTATGTACAGAACCGTTAACTACATCAACTATGTCACTTCCCTACATTATGCTTTCAAAAACATTGCAAGGTCACTAGGCCGTAGGGAGAGCACTGGGCTCACTGAGACTATTGCAGATGGAATCAGCCGCGTGTGCTTACAAAACCAGTAAATGGTGGTGCAGGGACTTGAACCCGTATCTCTGTCCTCTGTCCTCTTAAACCTCCTTCTCGCTTGCTAACTGTATTTAGCCACATTCATTGACTAAGTCCTCACTGAAGACCCCAATTATACTTCCTCTGGGCCTGTTGTAGACAGAAAAGTATACTTGGTGCTTTACTCACCACCATGTGTGAGGGACATTGGCATGTTCACCACTGATAGGAGGAGGGACAAATAAAAAGGAACACCTATTTCTAGACAGGAGCATTTGGGAGCAAAGTGTGTGTTGTGGAGAGACGTGTTTGCTTGAGTGTCCAAACTTCCCTCTTTATGTGGTTATTACTTCTTTACAATCGTGGATATCATAAAACCCAGTGATTTCAAAAGCCCAGACGCATAGTATTACAGCAATTCATTTGTTGATGTGAGAAAAATGAGAAGGACATTGCAGTACCACTAAATCTATACCTGGGCACTGCTGATACCAAACAAAAGGAATTCACGTTGGCTAGGTAGGACTATTTTCTAGTGACTGTCTCTGGGGTCTCAAACAGAATCCATTTGTTTCTTTGTTTCAAAGATTCACTTGTATAGGGTACCTGTCCCCGCCCCTTCAGCTTGTAGTTTGTCTGTGTCCTTGGATCACAAGTGAGTCTCCAGTAAGGGAGCACTTAGGTGATCTTGAGTTTTCATCAGTTCTTCTAACCCTGTGTCTTTTGATTGGAGCAGTGAAAGCCTGCACTTTTATTCTGATATTTGAGAGCTGTGCTCTTACTGCACTTTGAAATTTTTTTTGTTCTCATTAATATAAAATCACATGCAGAACAATATGTTAACTAGTCTAACCCCTTCACCAAGTCCTCGCCAAATCCCAGTTTCAGTCGCTGTCCGTCAGCGTGTCGTAAGATGCTCTAGAATCACTACTTGTCTTCTCTGTGTTGTATAGCTCTCCCAATGACCCTTCACCCTAAACATTATTCATGCTAATCCAAATGCCCCCATTCTTTTTCCCCGCCCTTATCAATCCCTTCCCACAAACACTACCCAGTCCCTTTCTCTTTGGTAACTCTTAGTCCACTCTCGGGTACCGTGTATATGCTGCTGTTTCTTCCTTCAGTTTTTCTTTGTTATCGTACTCCACACATGAGTTAAATCATTTGGTACATGTATTTCTCCGACTGGCCTATTTGACTGAGCATAATACCCTCTAGCTCCATCCAAGTTATTGCCAATGATAGGATTTGTTTTCTTCTTATGGCTGCTTCCTGCACTTTTTAAACTGGATTTTATTCTTCTTTTTCGTTTGTAGTTTGCTATGTGCTTCAACCATTGCTCTCATGGTTATGAGCAATAGCTTTGTGTTAATCGATATGAACCTATATCTATCTATCTGTCTGTCTCTCAATCAATCAATAAATCAATCAATCAATCATCTTTCTGTCTGCCCATCTGTCCTTGTGTACAGAACAGGTAACCACATATCCTATGTCACTTTCCTACATTATGCTTCCAAAAATCCTGCAAGGTAACTAGGCTGTAGGGAGAGCACTGATTTCACCGAGACACTTGCAGGTCGTGTCGGCCGAGTGTACCTACAAAACCAGGAAATTGTTGTGCAGGGACTTGAACCCATGTCTCTATCCTCTGTCATCTTTCATCTCCTTCTCACTTCCTGTCTGTATATAGCCACATTCATTCACTAAGTGCTCCCTGAAGACCACAAATATCCTTCCTCTGGGCCTGTGGACGACAGAAACGTAAAATTGTTGCTTTGCTCACCACCATGTTTGAAGGACATCTATGTGAACACCACTGATAGGATGGAGGGTCAAATAAAAAAGGAACACCAATTTCTAGACAGGAGCAGTTGGGAGCTAAGAGTGTATTGTGGAGTGGCATATTTATTTGAGTGTCCAAACTTCCCTCTTTAGGTGGTTATTACTTCACATTCGTGAAGATCATAAAACCCACAGATTTCAAAGGCCCAGATTCTTATTATTTCAGCAACCCAGTTGTTGAGGTGAGAGAAAATGAGAAGGACGTTGCTCCACCACTAAATCTATGGCTGGGCCTTGCTGAAAACAAACAAAAAGAATTCACGGTGGCCAGATAGTGCTATTTCCTACTGACTGTCTCTGGGGGCTCAAACAGAATCCATTTGTTTGATTGTTTGTTTTTCAGTTTCACTCGTGTAGGGTACTTGTCCCCACACCTTCAGCTTGTAGTTTGCCTTTGTCCTTGGATCTCAAGTGAGTCTCCTGTAATGAAGCACGTAGGTTTCTTGAGTTTTCATCCGTTCTTTTAACCCTGTGTCTTTTGTTTGCAGCACTCAGAGCCTGACCTTTTATTCTGATGATTCAGTGCTGTGCCCTTATTGCACTTAAAAAATTTTTTTTGTTATCATTAATCTACAATCACGTGAAGAACATTATGTTTGCTATGCTCCCCCTTATCCAAGTCCACCAGCAAAAACCTCTTAAAGTAGCTGTCCATCAGCATAGTTGGATGTTTTAAACCCCTTCAGCATGTACCCCTTCAAAGACACCGATACAGTCGCTGTCAATCATGGAGTAGTAAGATGCTATATAACCTCTACTAGTCTTCTCTGTGTTGTACAGCACTCCCCATGTCCCGCGCGACCCCACGCAATATACATGGTAATCCTAATGCCCCCAATCTTTCTCCCCACACTTATCCCTCCCTTCAGAACCACCCTGCCCAGTCCTTTTCCCTTTGGCAACTTTTAGTCAACTCTCGGGTTCTGTGAGTATCCTGCTGTTTTTTTCCTTCAGTTTCTCTTTGTTGTTATACTCCACACATGAGTGATATCATTTGATATTGTCTTTCTCCGCCTGACCTATTTTTCTGAACATACTACTGTCTAGCTCCATCCACGTCATTGCAAATGGTAGGATTTGTTTTCTTCTTATGGCTGCTTACTGCACATTGTAAACTGGATTTCAGTCTTCCTATTTGTTTGTAGTTTAGCTATGTGATTTCACCATTCATCTCCTGGTTATGAGCAACAGCTTTGTGTCCATCGATATGTGTCTGTATCTATCTATCGCTCTGTCTGTCTGCATATCTATCTATCTTTCTATATATCCTTCTTTCTATCTCTCTATCCTCTCTATTTATCTATCCATCTATCTAGCTTCCTGTCTTCTATCATGTGTATAATCTATCGATCATCTGTCATCTATCTATCTGTCTATCTATGAAACAATCTTCTTTCTGTCTGTCCATCTATGCTTATGTACAGAACCGTTAACTACATCAACTATGTCACTTCCCTACATTATGCTTTCAAAAACATTGCAAGGTCACTAGGCCGTAGGGAGAGCACTGGGCTCACTGAGACAATTGCAGATCGAATCAGCCGCGTGTGCTTACAAAACCAGTAAATGGTGGTGCAGGGACTTGAACCCGTATCTCTGTCCTCTGTCCTCTTAAACCTCCTTCTCGCTTGCTAACTGTATTTAGCCACATTCATTGACTAAGTCCTCACTGAAGACCCCAATTATACTTCCTCTGGGCCTGTTGTAGACAGAAAAGTATACTTGGTGCTTTACTCACCACCATGTGTGAGGGACATTGGCATGTTCACCACTGATAGGAGGAGGGACAAATAAAAAGGAACACCTATTTCTAGACAGGAGCATTTGGGAGCAAAGTGTGTGTTGTGGAGAGACGTGTTTGCTTGAGTGTCCAAACTTCCCTCTTTATGTGGTTATTACTTCTTTACAATCGTGGATATCATAAAACCCAGTGATTTCAAAAGCCTAGACGCATATTATTATAGCAATTCATTTGTTGATGTGAGAAAAATGAGAAGGACATTGCAGTACCACTAAATCTATACCTGGGCACTGGTGATACCAAACAAAAGGAATTCACGGTGGCTAGGTAGGACTATTTTCTAGTGACTGTCTCTGGGGTCTCAAACAGAATCCATTTGTTTCTTTGTTTCAAAGATTCACTTGTATAGGGTACCTGTCCCCGCCCCTTCAGCTTGTAGTTTGTCTGTGTCCTTGGATCACAAGTGAGTCTCCAGTAAGGGAGCACTTAGGTGATCTTGAGTTTTCATCAGTACTTCTAACCCTGTGTCTTTTAATTGGAGCAGTGAAAGCCTGTACTTTTATTCTGATATTTGAGAGCTGTGCTCTTACTGCTCTTTGAAATTTTTTGGTTCTCATTAATATACAATCACATGCAGAACAATATGTTAACTAGTCTAACCCCTTCACCAAGTCCTCGCCAAATCCCAGTTTCAGTCGCTGTACGTCACCATGTCGTAAGATGCTCTAGAATCACTACTTGTCTTCTCTGTGTTGTATAGCCCTCCCAATGACCCTTCACCCTACACATTATTCATGCTAATCCTAATGCCCACATTCTTTTTCCCCGCCCTTATCAATCCCTTCCCACAAACACTACCCAGTCCCTTTCTCTTTGGTAACTGTTAGTCCACTCTCGGGTACTGTGTATATGCTGCTGTTTCTTCCTTCAGTTTTTCTTTGTAATCGTACTCCACACATGAGTTAAATCATTTGGTACATGTATTTCTCCGACTGGGCTATTTGACTGAGCATAATACCCTCTAGCTCCATCCAAGTTATTGCCAATGATAGGATTTGTTTTCTTCTTATGGCTGCTTCCTGCACTTTTTAAACTGGATTTTATTCTTCTTTTTCGTTTGTAGTTTGCTATGTGCTTCAACCATTGCTCTCATGGTTATGAGCAATAGCTTTGTGTTAATCGATATGAACCTATATCTATCTATCTGTCTGTCTCTCAATCAATCAATAAATCAATCAATCAATCATCTTTCTGTCTGCCCATCTGTCCTTGTGTACAGAACAGTAACCACATATCCTATGTCACTTTCCTACATTATGCTTCCAAAAATCCTGCAAGGTAACTAGGCTGTAGGGAGAGCACTGGGTTCACCGAGACACTTGCAGATCGTTTCGGCCGAGTGTACTTACAAAACCAGGAAATGGTTGTGCAGGGACTTGAACCCGTGTCTCTATCCTCTGTCCTCTTTCATCTCCTTCTCACTTCCTGTCTGTATATAGCCACATTCATTCACTAAGTGCTCCCTGAAGACCACAAGTATCCTTCCTCTGGGCCTGTGGACGACAGAAACGTAAAATTGTTGCTTTGCTCACCACCATGTTTGAAGGACATCTATGTGAACACCACTGATAGGATGGAGGGTCAAATAAAAAGGAACACCAATTTCTAGACAGGAGCAGTTGGGAGCTAAGAGTGTATTGTGGAGTGACATATTTATTTGAGTGTCCAAACTTCCCTCTTTAGGTGGTTATTACTTCACATTCGTGAAGATCATAAAACCCACAGATTTCAAAGGCCCAGATTCTTATTATTTCAGCAACCCAGTTGTTGAGGTGAGAGAAAATGAGAAGGACGTTGCTCCACCACTAAATCTATGGCTGGGCCTGGCTGAAAACAAACAAAAAGAATTCACGGTGGCCAGATAGTGCTATTTTCTACTGACTGTCTCTGGGGGCTCAAACAGAATCCATTTGTTTGATTGTTTGTTTTTCAGTTTCACTCGTGTAGGGTACTTGTCCCCACACCTTCAGCTTGTAGTTTGCCTTTGTCCTTGGATCTCAAGTGAGTCTCCTGTAATGAAGCACGTAGGTTTCTTGAGTTTTCATCCGTTCTTTTAACCCTGTGTCTTTTGTTTGCAGCACTCAGAGCCTGACCTTTTATTCTGATGATTCAGTGCTGTGCCCTTATTGCACTTAAAAAATTTTTTTTGTTATCATTAATCTACAATCACGTGAAGAACATTATGTTTACTATGCTAACCCTTATCCAAGTCCACCAGCAAAAACCTCTTAAAGTCACTGTCCATCAGCATAGTTGGATGCTTTAAACCCCTTCAGCATGTACCCCTTCAAAGACACCGATACAGTCGCTGTCAATCATGGAGTAGTAAGATGCTAAATAACCTCTACTAGTCTTCTCTGTGTTGTACAGCACTCCCCATGTCCCGCGCGACCCCACGCAATATACATGGTAATCCTAATGCCCCCAATCTTTCTCCCCACACTTATCCCTCCCTTCAGAACCACCCTGCCCAGTCCTTTTCCCTTTGGCAACTTTTAGTCAACTCTCGGGTTCTGTGAGTATCCTGCTGTTTTTTTCCTTCAGTTTCTCTTTGTTGTTATACTCCACACATGAGTGATATCATTTGATATTGTCTTTCTCCGCCTGACCTATTTTTCTGAACATACTACTGTCTAGCTCCATCCACGTCATTGCAAATGGTAGGATTTGTTTTCTTCTTATGGCTGCTTACTGCACATTGTAAACTGGATTTCAGTCTTCCTATTTGTTTGTAATTTAGCTATGTGATTTCACCATTCATCTCCTGGTTATGAGCAACAGCTTTGTGTCCATCGATATGTGTCTGTATCTATCTATCGCTCTGTCTGTCTGCATATCTATCTATCTTTCTATATATCCTTCTTTCTATCTCTCTATCCTCTCTATTTATCTATCCATCTATCTAGCTTCCTGTCTTCTATCATGTGTATAATCTATCGATCATCTGTCATCTATCTATCTGTCTATCTATGAAACAATCTTCTTTCTGTCTGTCCATCTATGCTTATGTACAGAACCGTTAACTACATCAACTATGTCACTTCCCTACATTATGCTTTCAAAAACATTGCAAGGTCACTAGGCCGTAGGGAGAGCACTGGGCTCACTGAGACTATTGCAGATGGAATCAGCCGCGTGTGCTTACAAAACCAGTAAATGGTGGTGCAGGGACTTGAACCCGTATCTCTGTCCTCTGTCCTCTTAAACCTCCTTCTCGCTTGCTAACTGTATTTAGCCACATTCATTGACTAAGTCCTCACTGAAGACCCCAATTATACTTCCTCTGGGCCTGTTGTAGACAGAAAAGTATACTTGGTGCTTTACTCACCACCATGTGTGAGGGACATTGGCATGTTCACCACTGATAGGAGGAGGGACAAATAAAAAGGAACACCTATTTCTAGACAGGAGCATTTGGGAGCAAAGTGTGTGTTGTGGAGAGACGTGTTTGCTTGAGTGTCCAAACTTCCCTCTTTATGTGGTTATTACTTCTTTACAATCGTGGATATCATAAAACCCAGTGATTTCAAAAGCCCAGACGCATAGTATTACAGCAATTCATTTGTTGATGTGAGAAAAATGAGAAGGACATTGCAGTACCACTAAATCTATACCTGGGCACTGCTGATACCAAACAAAAGGAATTCACGTTGGCTAGGTAGGACTATTTTCTAGTGACTGTCTCTGGGGTCTCAAACAGAATCCATTTGTTTCTTTGTTTCAAAGATTCACTTGTATAGGGTACCTGTCCCCGCCCCTTCAGATTGTAGTTTGTCTGTGTCCTTGGATCACAAGTGAGTCTCCAGTAAGGGAGCACTTAGGTGATCTTGAGTTTTCATCAGTTCTTCTAACCCTGTGTCTTTTGATTGGAGCAGTGAAAGCCTGCACTTTTATTCTGATATTTGAGAGCTGTGCTCTTACTGCACTTTGAAATTTTTTTTGTTCTCATTAATATAAAATCACATGCAGAACAATATGTTAACTAGTCTAACCCCTTCACCAAGTCCTCGCCAAATCCCAGTTTCAGTCGCTGTCCGTCAGCGTGTCGTAAGATGCTCTAGAATCACTACTTGTCTTCTCTGTGTTGTATAGCTCTCCCAATGACCCTTCACCCTAAACATTATTCATGCTAATCCAAATGCCCCCATTCTTTTTCCCCGCCCTTATCAATCCCTTCCCACAAACACTACCCAGTCCCTTTCTCTTTGGTAACTCTTAGTCCACTCTCGGGTACCGTGTATATGCTGCTGTTTCTTCCTTCAGTTTTTCTTTGTTATCGTACTCCACACATGAGTTAAATCATTTGGTACATGTATTTCTCCGACTGGCCTATTTGACTGAGCATAATACCCTCTAGCTCCATCCAAGTTATTGCCAATGATAGGATTTGTTTTCTTCTTATGGCTGCTTCCTGCACTTTTTAAACTGGATTTTATTCTTCTTTTTCGTTTGTAGTTTGCTATGTGCTTCAACCATTGCTCTCATGGTTATGAGCAATAGCTTTGTGTTAATCGATATGAACCTATATCTATCTATCTGTCTGTCTCTCAATCAATCAATCAATCAATCAATCAATCATCTTTCTGTCTGCCCATCTGTCCTTGTGTACAGAACAGGTAACCACATATCCTATGTCACTTTCCTACATTATGCTTCCAAAAATCCTGCAAGGTAACTAGGCTGTAGGGAGAGCACTGGGTTCACCGAGACACTTGCAGGTCGTGTCGGCCGAGTGTACCTACAAAACCAGGAAATTGTTGTGCAGGGACTTGAACCCATGTCTCTATCCTCTGTCATCTTTCATCTCCTTCTCACTTCCTGTCTGTATATAGCCACATTCATTCACTAAGTGCTCCCTGAAGACCACAAATATCCTTCCTCTGGGCCTGTGGACGACAGAAACGTAAAATTGTTGCTTTGCTCACCACCATGTTTGAAGGACATCTATGTGAACACCACTGATAGGATGGAGGGTCAAATAAAAAAGGAACACCAATTTCTAGACAGGAGCAGTTGGGAGCTAAGAGTGTATTGTGGAGTGGCATATTTATTTGAGTGTCCAAACTTCCCTCTTTAGGTGGTTATTACTTCACATTCGTGAAGATCATAAAACCCACAGATTTCAAAGGCCCAGATTCTTATTATTTCAGCAACCCAGTTGTTGAGGTGAGAGAAAATGAGAAGGACGTTGCTCCACCACTAAATCTATGGCTGGGCCTTGCTGAAAACAAACAAAAAGAATTCACGGTGGCCAGATAGTGCTATTTCCTACTGACTGTCTCTGGGGGCTCAAACAGAATCCATTTGTTTGATTGTTTGTTTTTCAGTTTCACTCGTGTAGGGTACTTGTCCCCACACCTTCAGCTTGTAGTTTGCCTTTGTCCTTGGATCTCAAGTGAGTCTCCTGTAATGAAGCACGTAGGTTTCTTGAGTTTTCATCCGTTCTTTTAACCCTGTGTCTTTTGTTTGCAGCACTCAGAGCCTGACCTTTTATTCTGATGATTCAGTGCTGTGCCCTTATTGCACTTAGAAAATTTTTTTTGTTATCATTAATCTACAATCACGTGAAGAACATTATGTTTGCTATGCTCCCCCTTATCCAAGTCCACCAGCAAAAACCTCTTAAAGTAGCTGTCCATCAGCATAGTTGGATGTTTTAAACCCCTTCAGCATGTACCCCTTCAAAGACACCGATACAGTCGCTGTCAATCATGGAGTAGTAAGATGCTATATAACCTCTACTAGTCTTCTCTGTGTTGTACAGCACTCCCCATGTCCCGCGCGACCCCACGCAATATACATGGTAATCCTAATGCCCCCAATCTTTCTCCCCACACTTATCCCTCCCTTCAGAACCACCCTGCCCAGTCCTTTTCCCTTTGGCAACTTTTAGTCAACTCTCGGGTTCTGTGAGTATCCTGCTGTTTTTTTCCTTCAGTTTCTCTTTGTTGTTATACTCCACACATGAGTGATATCATTTGATATTGTCTTTCTCCGCCTGACCTATTTTTCTGAACATACTACTGTCTAGCTCCATCCACGTCATTGCAAATGGTAGGATTTGTTTTCTTCTTATGGCTGCTTACTGCACATTGTAAACTGGATTTCAGTCTTCCTATTTGTTTGTAGTTTAGCTATGTGATTTCACCATTCATCTCCTGGTTATGAGCAACAGCTTTGTGTCCATCGATATGTGTCTGTATCTATCTATCGCTCTGTCTGTCTGCATATCTATCTATCTTTCTATATATCCTTCTTTCTATCTCTCTATCCTCTCTATTTATCTATCCATCTATCTAGCTTCCTGTCTTCTATCATGTGTATAATCTATCGATCATCTGTCATCTATCTATCTGTCTATCTATGAAACAATCTTCTTTCTGTCTGTCCATCTATGCTTATGTACAGAACCGTTAACTACATCAACTATGTCACTTCCCTACATTATGCTTTCAAAAACATTGCAAGGTCACTAGGCCGTAGGGAGAGCACTGGGCTCACTGAGACTATTGCAGATGGAATCAGCCGCGTGTGCTTACAAAACCAGTAAATGGTGGTGCAGGGACTTGAACCCGTATCTCTGTCCTCTGTCCTCTTAAACCTCCTTCTCGCTTGCTAACTGTATTTAGCCACATTCATTGACTAAGTCCTCACTGAAGACCCCAATTATACTTCCTCTGGGCCTGTTGTAGACAGAAAAGTATACTTGGTGCTTTACTCACCACCATGTGTGAGGGACATTGGCATGTTCACCACTGATAGGAGGAGGGACAAATAAAAAGGAACACCTATTTCTAGACAGGAGCATTTGGGAGCAAAGTGTGTGTTGTGGAGAGACGTGTTTGCTTGAGTGTCCAAACTTCCCTCTTTATGTGGTTATTACTTCTTTACAATCGTGGATATCATAAAACCCAGTGATTTCAAAAGCCCAGACGCATAGTATTACAGCAATTCATTTGTTGATGTGAGAAAAATGAGAAGGACATTGCAGTACCACTAAATCTATACCTGGGCACTGCTGATACCAAACAAAAGGAATTCACGTTGGCTAGGTAGGACTATTTTCTAGTGACTGTCTCTGGGGTCTCAAACAGAATCCATTTGTTTCTTTGTTTCAAAGATTCACTTGTATAGGGTACCTGTCCCCGCCCCTTCAGCTTGTAGTTTGTCTGTGTCCTTGGATCACAAGTGAGTCTCCAGTAAGGGAGCACTTAGGTGATCTTGAGTTTTCATCAGTTCTTCTAACCCTGTGTCTTTTGATTGGAGCAGTGAAAGCCTGCACTTTTATTCTGATATTTGAGAGCTGTGCTCTTACTGCACTTTGAAATTTTTTTTGTTCTCATTAATATAAAATCACATGCAGAACAATATGTTAACTAGTCTAACCCCTTCACCAAGTCCTCGCCAAATCCCAGTTTCAGTCGCTGTCCGTCAGCGTGTCGTAAGATGCTCTAGAATCACTACTTGTCTTCTCTGTGTTGTATAGCTCTCCCAATGACCCTTCACCCTAAACATTATTCATGCTAATCCAAATGCCCCCATTCTTTTTCCCCGCCCTTATCAATCCCTTCCCACAAACACTACCCAGTCCCTTTCTCTTTGGTAACTCTTAGTCCACTCTCGGGTACCGTGTATATGCTGCTGTTTCTTCCTTCAGTTTTTCTTTGTTATCGTACTCCACACATGAGTTAAATCATTTGGTACATGTATTTCTCCGACTGGCCTATTTGACTGAGCATAATACCCTCTAGCTCCATCCAAGTTATTGCCAATGATAGGATTTGTTTTCTTCTTATGGCTGCTTCCTGCACTTTTTAAACTGGATTTTATTCTTCTTTTTCGTTTGTAGTTTGCTATGTGCTTCAACCATTGCTCTCATGGTTATGAGCAATAGCTTTGTGTTAATCGATATGAACCTATATCTATCTATCTGTCTGTCTCTCAATCAATCAATAAATCAATCAATCAATCATCTTTCTGTCTGCCCATCTGTCCTTGTGTACAGAACAGGTAACCACATATCCTATGTCACTTTCCTACATTATGCTTCCAAAAATCCTGCAAGGTAACTAGGCTGTAGGGAGAGCACTGGGTTCACCGAGACACTTGCAGGTCGTGTCGGCCGAGTGTACCTACAAAACCAGGAAATTGTTGTGCAGGGACTTGAACCCATGTCTCTATCCTCTGTCATCTTTCATCTCCTTCTCACTTCCTGTCTGTATATAGCCACATTCATTCACTAAGTGCTCCCTGAAGACCACAAATATCCTTCCTCTGGGCCTGTGGACGACAGAAACGTAAAATTGTTGCTTTGCTCACCACCATGTTTGAAGGACATCTATGTGAACACCACTGATAGGATGGAGGGTCAAATAAAAAAGGAACACCAATTTCTAGACAGGAGCAGTTGGGAGCTAAGAGTGTATTGTGGAGTGGCATATTTATTTGAGTGTCCAAACTTCCCTCTTTAGGTGGTTATTACTTCACATTCGTGAAGATCATAAAACCCACAGATTTCAAAGGCCCAGATTCTTATTATTTCAGCAACCCAGTTGTTGAGGTGAGAGAAAATGAGAAGGACGTTGCTCCACCACTAAATCTATGGCTGGGCCTTGCTGAAAACAAACAAAAAGAATTCACGGTGGCCAGATAGTGCTATTTCCTACTGACTGTCTCTGGGGGCTCAAACAGAATCCATTTGTTTGATTGTTTGTTTTTCAGTTTCACTCGTGTAGGGTACTTGTCCCCACACCTTCAGCTTGTAGTTTGCCTTTGTCCTTGGATCTCAAGTGAGTCTCCTGTAATGAAGCACGTAGGTTTCTTGAGTTTTCATCCGTTCTTTTAACCCTGTGTCTTTTGTTTGCAGCACTCAGAGCCTGACCTTTTATTCTGATGATTCAGTGCTGTGCCCTTATTGCACTTAGAAAATTTTTTTTGTTATCATTAATCTACAATCACGTGAAGAACATTATGTTTGCTATGCTCCCCCTTATCCAAGTCCACCAGCAAAAACCTCTTAAAGTAGCTGTCCATCAGCATAGTTGGATGTTTTAAACCCCTTCAGCATGTACCCCTTCAAAGACACCGATACAGTCGCTGTCAATCATGGAGTAGTAAGATGCTATATAACCTCTACTAGTCTTCTCTGTGTTGTACAGCACTCCCCATGTCCCGCGCGACCCCACGCAATATACATGGTAATCCTAATGCCCCCAATCTTTCTCCCCACACTTATCCCTCCCTTCAGAACCACCCTGCCCAGTCCTTTTCCCTTTGGCAACTTTTAGTCAACTCTCGGGTTCTGTGAGTATCCTGCTGTTTTTTTCCTTCAGTTTCTCTTTGTTGTTATACTCCACACATGAGTGATATCATTTGATATTGTCTTTCTCCGCCTGACCTATTTTTCTGAACATACTACTGTCTAGCTCCATCCACGTCATTGCAAATGGTAGGATTTGTTTTCTTCTTATGGCTGCTTACTGCACATTGTAAACTGGATTTCAGTCTTCCTATTTGTTTGTAGTTTAGCTATGTGATTTCACCATTCATCTCCTGGTTATGAGCAACAGCTTTGTGTCCATCGATATGTGTCTGTATCTATCTATCGCTCTGTCTGTCTGCATATCTATCTATCTTTCTATATATCCTTCTTTCTATCTCTCTATCCTCTCTATTTATCTATCCATCTATCTAGCTTCCTGTCTTCTATCATGTGTATAATCTATCGATCATCTGTCATCTATCTATCTGTCTATCTATGAAACAATCTTCTTTCTGTCTGTCCATCTATGCTTATGTACAGAACCGTTAACTACATCAACTATGTCACTTCCCTACATTATGCTTTCAAAAACATTGCAAGGTCACTAGGCCGTAGGGAGAGCACTGGGCTCACTGAGACTATTGCAGATGGAATCAGCCGCGTGTGCTTACAAAACCAGTAAATGGTGGTGCAGGGACTTGAACCCGTATCTCTGTCCTCTGTCCTCTTAAACCTCCTTCTCGCTTGCTAACTGTATTTAGCCACATTCATTGACTAAGTCCTCACTGAAGACCCCAATTATACTTCCTCTGGGCCTGTTGTAGACAGAAAAGTATACTTGGTGCTTTACTCACCACCATGTGTGAGGGACATTGGCATGTTCACCACTGATAGGAGGAGGGACAAATAAAAAGGAACACCTATTTCTAGACAGGAGCATTTGGGAGCAAAGTGTGTGTTGTGGAGAGACGTGTTTGCTTGAGTGTCCAAACTTCCCTCTTTATGTGGTTATTACTTCTTTACAATCGTGGATATCATAAAACCCAGTGATTTCAAAAGCCCAGACGCATAGTATTACAGCAATTCATTTGTTGATGTGAGAAAAATGAGAAGGACATTGCAGTACCACTAAATCTATACCTGGGCACTGCTGATACCAAACAAAAGGAATTCACGTTGGCTAGGTAGGACTATTTTCTAGTGACTGTCTCTGGGGTCTCAAACAGAATCCATTTGTTTCTTTGTTTCAAAGATTCACTTGTATAGGGTACCTGTCCCCGCCCCTTCAGCTTGTAGTTTGTCTGTGTCCTTGGATCACAAGTGAGTCTCCAGTAAGGGAGCACTTAGGTGATCTTGAGTTTTCATCAGTTCTTCTAACCCTGTGTCTTTTGATTGGAGCAGTGAAAGCCTGCACTTTTATTCTGATATTTGAGAGCTGTGCTCTTACTGCACTTTGAAATTTTTTTTGTTCTCATTAATATAAAATCACATGCAGAACAATATGTTAACTAGTCTAACCCCTTCACCAAGTCCTCGCCAAATCCCAGTTTCAGTCGCTGTCCGTCAGCGTGTCGTAAGATGCTCTAGAATCACTACTTGTCTTCTCTGTGTTGTATAGCTCTCCCAATGACCCTTCACCCTAAACATTATTCATGCTAATCCAAATGCCCCCATTCTTTTTCCCCGCCCTTATCAATCCCTTCCCACAAACACTACCCAGTCCCTTTCTCTTTGGTAACTCTTAGTCCACTCTCGGGTACCGTGTATATGCTGCTGTTTCTTCCTTCAGTTTTTCTTTGTTATCGTACTCCACACATGAGTTAAATCATTTGGTACATGTATTTCTCCGACTGGCCTATTTGACTGAGCATAATACCCTCTAGCTCCATCCAAGTTATTGCCAATGATAGGATTTGTTTTCTTCT
The DNA here is from genome assembly GCF_030020395.1 of Manis pentadactyla. NCBI lineage: Eukaryota > Metazoa > Chordata > Mammalia > Pholidota > Manidae > Manis > Manis pentadactyla. The sequence continues at coordinate 162,796,233 of NC_080038.1, read as the reverse complement.
TATGGCTGCTTCCTGCACTTTTTAAACTGGATTTTATTCTTCTTTTTCGTTTGTAGTTTGCTATGTGCTTCAACCATTGCTCTCATGGTTATGAGCAATAGCTTTGTGTTAATCGATATGAACCTATATCTATCTATCTGTCTGTCTCTCAATCAATCAATAAATCAATCAATCAATCATCTTTCTGTCTGCCCATCTGTCCTTGTGTACAGAACAGGTAACCACATATCCTATGTCACTTTCCTACATTATGCTTCCAAAAATCCTGCAAGGTAACTAGGCTGTAGGGAGAGCACTGGGTTCACCGAGACACTTGCAGGTCGTGTCGGCCGAGTGTACCTACAAAACCAGGAAATTGTTGTGCAGGGACTTGAACCCATGTCTCTATCCTCTGTCATCTTTCATCTCCTTCTCACTTCCTGTCTGTATATAGCCACATTCATTCACTAAGTGCTCCCTGAAGACCACAAATATCCTTCCTCTGGGCCTGTGGACGACAGAAACGTAAAATTGTTGCTTTGCTCACCACCATGTTTGAAGGACATCTATGTGAACACCACTGATAGGATGGAGGGTCAAATAAAAAAGGAACACCAATTTCTAGACAGGAGCAGTTGGGAGCTAAGAGTGTATTGTGGAGTGGCATATTTATTTGAGTGTCCAAACTTCCCTCTTTAGGTGGTTATTACTTCACATTCGTGAAGATCATAAAACCCACAGATTTCAAAGGCCCAGATTCTTATTATTTCAGCAACCCAGTTGTTGAGGTGAGAGAAAATGAGAAGGACGTTGCTCCACCACTAAATCTATGGCTGGGCCTTGCTGAAAACAAACAAAAAGAATTCACGGTGGCCAGATAGTGCTATTTCCTACTGACTGTCTCTGGGGGCTCAAACAGAATCCATTTGTTTGATTGTTTGTTTTTCAGTTTCACTCGTGTAGGGTACTTGTCCCCACACCTTCAGCTTGTAGTTTGCCTTTGTCCTTGGATCTCAAGTGAGTCTCCTGTAATGAAGCACGTAGGTTTCTTGAGTTTTCATCCGTTCTTTTAACCCTGTGTCTTTTGTTTGCAGCACTCAGAGCCTGACCTTTTATTCTGATGATTCAGTGCTGTGCCCTTATTGCACTTAGAAAATTTTTTTTGTTATCATTAATCTACAATCACGTGAAGAACATTATGTTTGCTATGCTCCCCCTTATCCAAGTCCACCAGCAAAAACCTCTTAAAGTAGCTGTCCATCAGCATAGTTGGATGTTTTAAACCCCTTCAGCATGTACCCCTTCAAAGACACCGATACAGTCGCTGTCAATCATGGAGTAGTAAGATGCTATATAACCTCTACTAGTCTTCTCTGTGTTGTACAGCACTCCCCATGTCCCGCGCGACCCCACGCAATATACATGGTAATCCTAATGCCCCCAATCTTTCTCCCCACACTTATCCCTCCCTTCAGAACCACCCTGCCCAGTCCTTTTCCCTTTGGCAACTTTTAGTCAACTCTCGGGTTCTGTGAGTATCCTGCTGTTTTTTTCCTTCAGTTTCTCTTTGTTGTTATACTCCACACATGAGTGATATCATTTGATATTGTCTTTCTCCGCCTGACCTATTTTTCTGAACATACTACTGTCTAGCTCCATCCACGTCATTGCAAATGGTAGGATTTGTTTTCTTCTTATGGCTGCTTACTGCACATTGTAAACTGGATTTCAGTCTTCCTATTTGTTTGTAGTTTAGCTATGTGATTTCACCATTCATCTCCTGGTTATGAGCAACAGCTTTGTGTCCATCGATATGTGTCTGTATCTATCTATCGCTCTGTCTGTCTGCATATCTATCTATCTTTCTATATATCCTTCTTTCTATCTCTCTATCCTCTCTATTTATCTATCCATCTATCTAGCTTCCTGTCTTCTATCATGTGTATAATCTATCGATCATCTGTCATCTATCTATCTGTCTATCTATGAAACAATCTTCTTTCTGTCTGTCCATCTATGCTTATGTACAGAACCGTTAACTACATCAACTATGTCACTTCCCTACATTATGCTTTCAAAAACATTGCAAGGTCACTAGGCCGTAGGGAGAGCACTGGGCTCACTGAGACTATTGCAGATGGAATCAGCCGCGTGTGCTTACAAAACCAGTAAATGGTGGTGCAGGGACTTGAACCCGTATCTCTGTCCTCTGTCCTCTTAAACCTCCTTCTCGCTTGCTAACTGTATTTAGCCACATTCATTGACTAAGTCCTCACTGAAGACCCCAATTATACTTCCTCTGGGCCTGTTGTAGACAGAAAAGTATACTTGGTGCTTTACTCACCACCATGTGTGAGGGACATTGGCATGTTCACCACTGATAGGAGGAGGGACAAATAAAAAGGAACACCTATTTCTAGACAGGAGCATTTGGGAGCAAAGTGTGTGTTGTGGAGAGACGTGTTTGCTTGAGTGTCCAAACTTCCCTCTTTATGTGGTTATTACTTCTTTACAATCGTGGATATCATAAAACCCAGTGATTTCAAAAGCCCAGACGCATAGTATTACAGCAATTCATTTGTTGATGTGAGAAAAATGAGAAGGACATTGCAGTACCACTAAATCTATACCTGGGCACTGCTGATACCAAACAAAAGGAATTCACGTTGGCTAGGTAGGACTATTTTCTAGTGACTGTCTCTGGGGTCTCAAACAGAATCCATTTGTTTCTTTGTTTCAAAGATTCACTTGTATAGGGTACCTGTCCCCGCCCCTTCAGCTTGTAGTTTGTCTGTGTCCTTGGATCACAAGTGAGTCTCCAGTAAGGGAGCACTTAGGTGATCTTGAGTTTTCATCAGTTCTTCTAACCCTGTGTCTTTTGATTGGAGCAGTGAAAGCCTGCACTTTTATTCTGATATTTGAGAGCTGTGCTCTTACTGCACTTTGAAATTTTTTTTGTTCTCATTAATATAAAATCACATGCAGAACAATATGTTAACTAGTCTAACCCCTTCACCAAGTCCTCGCCAAATCCCAGTTTCAGTCGCTGTCCGTCAGCGTGTCGTAAGATGCTCTAGAATCACTACTTGTCTTCTCTGTGTTGTATAGCTCTCCCAATGACCCTTCACCCTAAACATTATTCATGCTAATCCAAATGCCCCCATTCTTTTTCCCCGCCCTTATCAATCCCTTCCCACAAACACTACCCAGTCCCTTTCTCTTTGGTAACTCTTAGTCCACTCTCGGGTACCGTGTATATGCTGCTGTTTCTTCCTTCAGTTTTTCTTTGTTATCGTACTCCACACATGAGTTAAATCATTTGGTACATGTATTTCTCCGACTGGCCTATTTGACTGAGCATAATACCCTCTAGCTCCATCCAAGTTATTGCCAATGATAGGATTTGTTTTCTTCTTATGGCTGCTTCCTGCACTTTTTAAACTGGATTTTATTCTTCTTTTTCGTTTGTAGTTTGCTATGTGCTTCAACCATTGCTCTCATGGTTATGAGCAATAGCTTTGTGTTAATCGATATGAACCTATATCTATCTATCTGTCTGTCTCTCAATCAATCAATAAATCAATCAATCAATCATCTTTCTGTCTGCCCATCTGTCCTTGTGTACAGAACAGGTAACCACATATCCTATGTCACTTTCCTACATTATGCTTCCAAAAATCCTGCAAGGTAACTAGGCTGTAGGGAGAGCACTGGGTTCACCGAGACACTTGCAGGTCGTGTCGGCCGAGTGTACCTACAAAACCAGGAAATTGTTGTGCAGGGACTTGAACCCATGTCTCTATCCTCTGTCATCTTTCATCTCCTTCTCACTTCCTGTCTGTATATAGCCACATTCATTCACTAAGTGCTCCCTGAAGACCACAAATATCCTTCCTCTGGGCCTGTGGACGACAGAAACGTAAAATTGTTGCTTTGCTCACCACCATGTTTGAAGGACATCTATGTGAACACCACTGATAGGATGGAGGGTCAAATAAAAAAGGAACACCAATTTCTAGACAGGAGCAGTTGGGAGCTAAGAGTGTATTGTGGAGTGGCATATTTATTTGAGTGTCCAAACTTCCCTCTTTAGGTGGTTATTACTTCACATTCGTGAAGATCATAAAACCCACAGATTTCAAAGGCCCAGATTCTTATTATTTCAGCAACCCAGTTGTTGAGGTGAGAGAAAATGAGAAGGACGTTGCTCCACCACTAAATCTATGGCTGGGCCTTGCTGAAAACAAACAAAAAGAATTCACGGTGGCCAGATAGTGCTATTTCCTACTGACTGTCTCTGGGGGCTCAAACAGAATCCATTTGTTTGATTGTTTGTTTTTCAGTTTCACTCGTGTAGGGTACTTGTCCCCACACCTTCAGCTTGTAGTTTGCCTTTGTCCTTGGATCTCAAGTGAGTCTCCTGTAATGAAGCACGTAGGTTTCTTGAGTTTTCATCCGTTCTTTTAACCCTGTGTCTTTCGTTTGCAGCACTCAGAGCCTGACCTTTTATTCTGATGATTCAGTGCTGTGCCCTTATTGCACTTAGAAAATTTTTTTTGTTATCATTAATCTACAATCACGTGAAGAACATTATGTTTGCTATGCTCCCCCTTATCCAAGTCCACCAGCAAAAACCTCTTAAAGTAGCTGTCCATCAGCATAGTTGGATGTTTTAAACCCCTTCAGCATGTACCCCTTCAAAGACACCGATACAGTCGCTGTCAATCATGGAGTAGTAAGATGCTATATAACCTCTACTAGTCTTCTCTGTGTTGTACAGCACTCCCCATGTCCCGCGCGACCCCACGCAATATACATGGTAATCCTAATGCCCCCAATCTTTCTCCCCACACTTATCCCTCCCTTCAGAACCACCCTGCCCAGTCCTTTTCCCTTTGGCAACTTTTAGTCAACTCTCGGGTTCTGTGAGTATCCTGCTGTTTTTTTCCTTCAGTTTCTCTTTGTTGTTATACTCCACACATGAGTGATATCATTTGATATTGTCTTTCTCCGCCTGACCTATTTTTCTGAACATACTACTGTCTAGCTCCATCCACGTCATTGCAAATGGTAGGATTTGTTTTCTTCTTATGGCTGCTTACTGCACATTGTAAACTGGATTTCAGTCTTCCTATTTGTTTGTAGTTTAGCTATGTGATTTCACCATTCATCTCCTGGTTATGAGCAACAGCTTTGTGTCCATCGATATGTGTCTGTATCTATCTATCGCTCTGTCTGTCTGCATATCTATCTATCTTTCTATATATCCTTCTTTCTATCTCTCTATCCTCTCTATTTATCTATCCATCTATCTAGCTTCCTGTCTTCTATCATGTGTATAATCTATCGATCATCTGTCATCTATCTATCTGTCTATCTATGAAACAATCTTCTTTCTGTCTGTCCATCTATGCTTATGTACAGAACCGTTAACTACATCAACTATGTCACTTCCCTACATTATGCTTTCAAAAACATTGCAAGGTCACTAGGCCGTAGGGAGAGCACTGGGCTCACTGAGACAATTGCAGATCGAATCAGCCGCGTGTGCTTACAAAACCAGTAAATGGTGGTGCAGGGACTTGAACCCGTATCTCTGTCCTCTGTCCTCTTAAACCTCCTTCTCGCTTGCTAACTGTATTTAGCCACATTCATTGACTAAGTCCTCACTGAAGACCCCAATTATACTTCCTCTGGGCCTGTTGTAGACAGAAAAGTATACTTGGTGCTTTACTCACCACCATGTGTGAGGGACATTGGCATGTTCACCACTGATAGGAGGAGGGACAAATAAAAAGGAACACCTATTTCTAGACAGGAGCATTTGGGAGCAAAGTGTGTGTTGTGGAGAGACGTGTTTGCTTGAGTGTCCAAACTTCCCTCTTTATGTGGTTATTACTTGTTTACAATCGTGGATATCATAAAACCCAGTGATTTCAAAAGCCCAGACGCATAGTATTACAGCAATTCATTTGTTGATGTGAGAAAAATGAGAAGGACATTGCAGTACCACTAAATCTATACCTGGGCACTGGTGATACCAAACAAAAGGAATTCATGGTGGCTAGGTAGGACTATTTTCTAGTGACTGTCTCTGGGGTCTCAAACAGAATCCATTTGTTTCTTTGTTTCAAAGATTCACTTGTATAGGGTACCTGTCCCCGCCCCTTCAGCTTGTAGTTTGTCTGTGTCCTTGGATCACAAGTGAGTCTCCAGTAAGGGAGCACTTAGGTGATCTTGAGTTTTCATCAGTACTTCTAACCCTGTGTCTTTTAATTGGAGCAGTGAAAGCCTGTACTTTTATTCTGATATTTGAGAGCTGTGCTCTTACTGCTCTTTGAAATTTTTTTTGTTCTCATTAATATAAAATCACATGCAGAACAATATGTTAACTAGTCTAACCCCTTCACCAAGTCCTCGCCAAATCCCAGTTTCAGTCGCTGTCCGTCAGCGTGTCGTAAGATGCTCTAGAATCACTACTTGTCTTCTCTGTGTTGTATAGCCCTCCCAATGACCCTTCACCCTACACATTATTCATGCTAATCCTAATGCCCCCATTCTTTTTCCCCGCCCTTATCAATCCCTTCCCACAAACACTACCCAGTCCCTTTCTCTTTGGTAACTCTTAGTCCACTCTCGGGTACTGTGTATATGCTGCTGTTTCTTCCTTCAGTTTTTCTTTGTAATCGTACTCCACACATGAGTTAAATCATTTGGTACATGTATTTCTCCGACTGGCCTATTTGACTGAGCATAATACCCTCTAGCTCCATCCAAGTTATTGCCAATGATAGGATTTGTTTTCTTCTTATGGCTGCTTCCTGCACTTTTTAAACTGGATTTTATTCTTCTTTTTCGTTTGTAGTTTGCTATGTGCTTCAACCATTGCTCTCATGGTTATGAGCAATAGCTTTGTGTTAATCGATATGAACCTATATCTATCTATCTGTCTGTCTATCAATCAATCAATCAATCAATCAATCATCTTTCTGTCTGCCCATCTGTCCTTGTGTACAGAACAGTAACCACATATCCTATGTCACTTTCCTACATTATGCTTCCAAAAATCCTGCAAGGTAACTAGGCTGTAGGGAGAGCACTGGGTTCACCGAGACACTTGCAGATCGTGTCGGCCGCGTGTACCTACAAAACCAGGAAATGGTTGTGCAGGGACTTGAACCCGTGTCTCTATCCTCTGTCCTCTTTCATCTCCTTCTCACTTCCTGTCTGTATATAGCCACATTCATTCACTAAGTGCTCCCTGAAGCCCACAAGTATCCTTCCTCTGGGCCTGTGGACGACAGAAACGTAAAATTGTTGCTTTGCTCACCACCATGTTTGAAGGACATCTATGTGAACACCACTGATAGGATGGAGGGTCAAATAAAAAGGAACACCAATTTCTAGACAGGAGCAGTTGGGAGCTAAGAGTGTATTGTGGAGTGACATATTTATTTGAGTGTCCAAACTTCCCTCTTTAGGTGGTTATTACTTCACATTCGTGAAGATCATAAAACCCACAGATTTCAAAGGCCCAGATTCCTATTATTTCAGCAACCCAGTTGTTGAGGTGAGAGAAAATGAGAAGGACGTTGCTCCACCACTAAATCTATGGCTGGGCCTGGCTGAAAACAAACAAAAAGAATTCACGGTGGCCAGATAGTGCTATTTTCTACTGACTGTCTCTGGGGGTTCAAACAGCATCCATTTGTTTGATTGTTTGTTTTTCAGTTTCACTCGTGTAGGGTACTTGTCCCCACACCTTCAGCTTGTAGTTTGTCTTTGTCCTTGGATCTCAAGTGAGTCTCCTATAAGGAAGCACGCAGGTTTCTTGAGTTTTCATCCGTTCTTTTAACCCAGTGTCTTTTGTTTGCAGCACTCAGAGCCTGACCTTTTATTCTGATGATTCAGTGCTGTGCCCTTATTGCACTTAAAAATTTTTTTTTGTTATCATTAATCTACAATCACGTGAAGAACATTATGTTTACTATGCTCCCCCTTATCCAAGTCCACCAGCAAAAACCTCTTAAAGTCGCTGTCCATCAGCATAGTTGGATGCTTTAAACCCCTTCAGCATGTACCCCTTCAAAGACACCGATACAGTCGCTGTCAATCATGGAGTAGTAAGATGCTATATAACCTCTACTAGTCTTCTCTGTGTTGTACAGCACTCCCCATGAACCGCGCGACCCCACGCAATACACATGGTATTCCTAATGCCCCCAATCTTTCTCCCCACACTTATCCCTCCCTTCAGAACCACCCTGTGCAGTCCTTTTCCCTTTGGCAACTTTTAGTCAACTCTCGGGTTCTGTGAGTATCCTGCTGTTTTTTTCCTTCAGTTTCTCTTTGTTGTTATACTCCACACATGAGTGATACCATTTGATATTGTCTTTCTCCGCCTGACCTATTTTTCTGAACATACTACTGTCTAGCTCCATCCACGTCATTGCAAATGGTAAAATTTGTTTTCTTCTTATGGCTGCTTACTGCACTTTGTAAACTGGATTTCATTCTTCCTTTTTGTTTGTAGTTTAGCTATGTGATTTCACCATTCATCTCCTGGTTATGAGCAACAGCTTTGTGTCCATCGATATGTATCTGTATCTATCTATTGCTCTGTCTGTCTGTATATCTATCTATCTTTCTATATATCCTTCTTTCTATCTCTCTATCCTCTCTGTTTATCTATCCATCTATCTAGCTTCCTGTCTTCTATCATGTGTATAATCTATCTATCATCTGTCATCTATCTATCTGTCTATCTATGAAACAATCTTCTTTCTGTCTGTCCATGTATCCTTATGTACAGAACAGTTAACTACATCAACTATGTCACTTAACTACAGTATAATTTCAAAAACATTGCAAGGTCACTAGGCCGTAGGGAGAGCACTGGGCTCACTGAGACAATTGCAGATCGAATCAGCCGCGTGTGCTTACAAAACCAGTAAATGGTGGTGCAGGGACTTGAACCCGTATCTCTGTCCTCTGTCCTCTTAATGCTCCTTCTCGCTTGCTAACTGTATTTAGCCACATTCATTGACTAAGTCCTCACTGAAGACCCCAATTATACTTCCTCTGGGCCTGTTGTAGACAGAAAAGTATACTTGGTGCTTTACTCACCACCATGTTTGAGGGACATTGGCATGTTCACCACTGATAGGAGGAGGGACAAATAAAAAGGAACACCTATTTCTAGACAGGAGCATTTCGGAGCAAAGTGTGTGTTGTGGAGAGACGTGTTTGGTTGAGTGTCCAAACATCCCTCTTTATGTGGTTATTACTTCTTTACAATCGTGGATATCATAAAACACAGTGATTTCAAAAGCCCAGACGCATATTATTACAGCAATTCATTTGTTGATGTGAGAAAAATGAGAAGGACATTGCAGTACCACTAAATCTATACCTGGGCACTGGTGATACCAAACAAAAGGAATTCACGGTGGCTAGGTAGGACTATTTTCTAGTGACTGTCTCTGGGGTCTCAAACAGAATCCATTTGTTTCCTTGTTTCAAAGATTCACTTGTATAGGGTACCTGTCCCCGCCCCTTCAGATTGTAGTTTGTCTGTGTCCTTGGATCACAAGTGGGTCTCCAGTAAGGGGGCACTTAGGTGATCTTGAGTTTTCATCAGTACTTCTAACCCTGTGTCTTTTAATTGGAGCAGTGAAAGCCTGTACTTTTATTCTGATATTTGAGAGCTGTGCTCTTACTGCACTTTGAAATTTTTTTTGTTCTCATTAATATACAATCACATGCAGAACAATATGTTAACTAGTCTAACCCCTTCACCAAGTCCTCGCCTAATCCCAGTTTCAGTCTCTGTCCGTCAGCGTGTCGTAAGATGCTCTAGAATCACTACTTGTCTTCTCTGTGTTGTATAGCCCTCCCAATGACCCTTCACCATACACATTATTCATGCTAATCCTAATGCCCCCATTCTTTTTCCCCGCCCTTATCAATCCCTTCCCACAAACACTACCCATTCCCTTTCTCTTTGGTAACTCTTAGTCCTCTCTCGGGTACTGTGTATATGCTGCTGTTTCTTCCTTCAGTTTTTCTTTGTTATCGTACTCCACATATGAGTTAAATCATTTGGTACATGTATTTCTCCGACTGGCCTATTTGACTGAGCAAAATACCCTCTAGCTCCATCCAAGTTATTGCCAATGATAGGATTTGTTTTCTTCTTATGGCTGCTTACTGCACTTTTTAAACTGGAATTTATTCTTCTTTTTCGTTTGTAGTTTGCTATGTGCTTCAACCTTTGCTCTCATGGTTATGAGCAATAGCTTTGTGTTAATCGATATGAACCTATATCTTTCTATCTGTCTGTCTATCAATCAATCAATCAATCAATCAATCATCTTTCTGTCTGCCCATCTGTCCTTGTGTACCGAACAGGTAACCACATATCCTATGTCACTTTCCTACATTATGCTTCCAAAAATCCTGCAAGGTAACTAGGCTGTAGTTAGAGCACTGGGTTCACCGAGACACTTGCAGGTTGTGTCGGCCGAGTGTACCTACAAAACCAGGAAATGGTTGTGCAGGGACTTGAACCCGTGTCTCTATCCTCTCTTTCTCACGAAGATTGATTTGAGGTCAGTTACCAGGTTCCCTTCAAGGTCCATATTTGTACGTGGTGCACTCTAGCTACCAGATGCTTTACTCTCTGGAGATGCACAGGCCTTGGTTGGATGGCAGGGGTTCAAGGGGAGCGGTGCCGGTGCCCATCCCCGCTGGTAGTAAAGAGGTCTTTCCTGCTTCCCGGCCACAGTACCCATCTCCACTGCCAGGGCCAGAGTGCAGAGCATGCAGAGAGAAGCTTCCGTAATTCGGGGCGACCGTTTTGCAGGCCGGTGACGGCGGGGAGGCAGGCCATGTACCACTCACAGCACGGTAAGGGGCCTCGGAGCTGCGAGGCCAGCCAGGGGGATGGAGTGACCGGAGCTCCTGAAAGCTAAACCGCCTGCCGGGCAGAGTGCACCCGCGCAGTTTGGCGCACCTGTACTTTCTCCTGAGTGGCAAGCCGTGTGGAAGCCTTGCCCCTTTAGCAGTTCTCTCGCTGTTAGGAAGTCTCTCAGACAGTCCGCCTTTCTTTTGTCAAACAGCGGCCGGATGTGGATCCCTCTGTTGTCCCAGAAGTGGCTGGAACCACAAGTCTCTCGAAGTCTTCTGCCTCCCTTCGCTTTCCAACCCCACCGATCCTCCAGTATGCACCACATGTACAGTAGGTTCGTGCTCAGAGAGCACATCTCCACGGCTGTACGTCACACTTCTCCTTGAGGTGAAAGGCTGCCGCAGCAGCGTTCCTCCCTGCTGCTCTTCCACGATTTGTTATAGTTGTTCTATTTCCTTATAGTACGTATTTATGTGGTTTTGATCTTGGGAGAAGGTTTCCGCTCCACTCTCATGTGAGCCTGCGTCATTAATCACATCAGCACATCTTTTTTCTGTTTTTTCTCTTCAGTTTCACTTGTTTATGGTACCTTTCAGCACCCCTCAATTTGTAGTTTTTCTTCGTCCTTGGATATCAAGTGAGTCTCCAGTAAGGGAGCAGGTAGGTGTTCTTGAGTTTTCATCCCTTCTTTTAACCATGTGTCTTTTGATTGGAGCACTCAGAGCCTGTCCTTTTATTCTGATAATTGAGAGCTGTGTCCTTATTGCACTTAAAAAATCTTTTTTGTCATCATTAATCTACAATCACGCGAATAACATTATGATCACCAAGTACACCAAGTCCTCCCCATAAAATCCGTTATAGTGGCAATCCATCAGCATTGTTGGATGCTGCAGACCCCTTCACCATGTCCCCCCGCACACACCCTGTTACAGTCGCTGTCCATCAGCATGTAGAAAGATGCTGTAGAATCTCTACTTGTCTTCTCTGTTTTGTACAGCCCTCGCCATGTGCCCCCGACCCCCCGCATTATACATGCTAATCCTTATGTCCCCTTTCGTTCCCCTGCCCTTATCCCTCCCTTCATACCTACCCTGCCCAGTCACATTCCATTGGTAACTGTTAGTCCACTCACGGGTTCAATGAGTCCGATGCTGTTTTTTTCCTTCAGTTTTTCTTTGTTGTTATACTCCACACATGAGTGAAATCATTCGGAACTTGTTTTTCACTGCCTGGCCTATTTCACTGAGCATAATAACCTCTAGCTCCATTCATGTTCTTGCAAATGATAGGACTTGTTTTCTTCTTATGGCTGCTTACTGCACTTTTTAAACTGGATTTTATTCTTCTTTTTTGTTTGTAGTTTCGCTATGTGCTTTCACCATTGCTCTCCTGGTTATGAGCAATAGCTTTGTGTTAATCGATATTTACCTATATTTTTCTATCTGCCTGTCTAACTATCTATCTATCATTCAATCAATCAGTCATATTTTTATTTGAAAATCTGTCCTTGTGTACTGAACAGTAAAGAACATAGACTATGTCCCTTCCCTACGTTATGCTTACAAAAATCTTGCAAGGTAACTAGGCCGTAAGGAGAGCACAGGGTTCACCGAGACACTTGCAGGTCGAGTCAGAAGTGTACCTACAAAACCAGGAAATGGTGGTGCAGTGACTTGTACCAGTGTCTCTGTCCTCTCTCCTCTTTTATCTCCTTCTCACTTGCTGACTGTATTTAGCCACATTCAATGACTAAGTGCTCCCTGAAGACCACAAGTATCGTTCCTCTTTGACATTTTTCGACAGAAAGTAAACTTGGTGCTTGCTCACCACCATGTGTGAGGGATATCGGCGTGACAAACCCTGATAGGAGGGAGGGTCAAATAAAAAGTAATACCGATTTCTAGACAGGAGCAGTTGGGAGAGAAGTGTGTGTTGTGGAGTGAAGTGTTATTTGAGTGTCCAAACTTCCCTCTTTACCTTGTTATTACTTCTTTATATTCGTGGACATCATAAAATCCACTGATTTCAAAGGCCCAGACCCATATTATTACAGCAATTCACTTGTTGAGTTGAGAGAAAATGAGAAGGATATTGCTGCAAAACTAAATCTATGGCTGGGCACTGCTGATACCAAACAAAAAGCATTCACGGTGGCCAGATAGGTCTATTTACTACTGACTGTCTCGGGGGCACAGACAGAATCCATTTGACTGATTGTTTGTTTTTTAGATTGACTTGTGTTGGGTACCTCTCCCCACCCCTTCGGCTTGCAGTTTGTCTGTGTCCTTGGATCTCAAGTGAGTCTCCTGTAAGGGAGCACGTAGTTGTTTTTGAGTTTTCATCCCTTCTTTTAAACCTGTGTCTTTTGTTTGGAGCACTCAAAGCCTGTCCTTTTACACTGATGATTCAGAGCTGTGCCCTTATTGCACTTTAAAATGCTTTGTTTGTTATCATTAATCTACAATCACATGCACAACATTATGTTTACTAGGATCCCCCTTTCACCAAGTTCGCCCCAAAAACCTCTTACAGTCGGTGTCCATCAGTGTAGTTGGATGCTGTAGACTACTTCACCATGACCCCACACACACACCCCGTTACAGTCGCTGTCCATCAACGTGTAGTAAGATGCTGTAGAATCTCTAAATTTCTTCTCTGTGTTGTAAAGAACTCCCCATGCCCAGCCGACCCCACGCATTATTCATGCTAAATATAATGTCCCGTTTCTTTCTTCCCACCCTTTTCCCTCCCTTATCACCCACCCGGCCCAGTCCTTTTCCCTTTGGGATCTGGTAGTCCACTCTCTGGTTCTGCGATTCTGCTGCTGTTTTTTTCCATCAGTTTTTTTTTTTTATACTCAGCACATGAGGGAAATCATTTGGTACTTGTCTTTCTCCTCCTGGCCTTTTCAATGAGCATACTACCATCCAGCTCCACCCACATCATTGTAAATGATAGGACTTGTTTTCTTCTTATGGCTGCTTACTGTACTTTTTAAACGGCATTTCATTCTTCCTTTTTGGTTGTAGTATCGCTATGTGCTTTCACCATTTATCTCCCGGTTATGAGCAATAGCTTTCTGTTAATTGGTATGTATCTGTATCTATCTATCTCTCTATCTATCTATCTATCTATCATCTATCTATCTATCTATCTGTCTGTCTGTCTGTTTGTCTATCTATCTATCTATCTATCTATCTACCTATATTCCTATGTATCTATCATGATTATCATCTATCTATCATGTCTATCATCTATCTATCATCTGTCATCTATTTATCTGTCTATGAATCAATCATCTTTTTGTGTGCCCTTCTGTCCTTATGTACAAAACAGTTAACAACATCACCTATGTCACTTTCCTACATTATGCTTCCAAAAATCTTGCAAGGTGAGAAGGCCGTATTGAGAGCATCGGGTTCACTGAGACACTTGCAGGTAGAGTCAGCAACGTGTGCTTACAAAACCAGTAAATGGTGGTGCAGGGACTAGAACCCGTGTCTCTGTCCTCTGTCCTCTTTCATCTCCTTCTAACTTGCTGTCTGTATTTAGCCACATTAATTGACTAAGTGCTCCCTGAAGACCACAAGTATCATTCCTCTGGGCCTGTTGTCGCGAGAAAAGTAAACTTGTTCTTTGCTCACCACCAATTTTGGAGGACATCAGCGTGATCACCGCCGACAGGACAGAGAGTAAAATAAAAAGGAACACCAATTTCTAGACAGGAGCAGTTGGGAGCTAAGAGTATTGTGGAGTGACTTGTTTATTTGAGTGTCCAAACTTCCCTCTTTAGGTCGTTATTGGATCTTCACATTCGTGAACATCATAAAAAACACTGATTTCAAAGGCCCTGACACTTATTATTACAGAAACTCAGTTGTTGAGGTGAGAGAAAATGAGAAGTATGCTGCTGCACCGCTAAATCTATGGCTGGGAACTGCTGAAACCAAACAAAAAGAATTCATGGTGGCCAGATAGGGCTATTTTCTGCTGACTGTCTCTGGGGACTCAAACAGAATCCATTTGTTTGATTGTTTGTTTTTCAGTTTAAATCGTGTAGCGTACTTGTCCACACACCTTCGGCTTGTAGTTTGTCTGTGTCCTTGGATCTCAAGGGTGTCTCCTGAAACTAAGCACGTAGGTGTCTTGAGTTTTCATCCCTTCTTTTAACCCTGTTTCTTTTGTTTGCAGCACTCAGAGCCTGACCTTTTGTTCTGATGATTCAGAGCTTTACACTTAGTGCACTTAAAGAATTTTTTTTATCATTAATCTACAGTCACGTGAAGAACATTATGTTTACTATGCACACCCCTTCACCAAGTCCCCCGGGAAAACCTCTTCAGTCGCTGTTAATCAGCATAGTTGGATTCTGTAGACCTCTTCACCATGACCCCCCACAGACCCCGTTACAGTCGCTGTCCATCAGTGAGTAGTGAGATGCTATATGATCTCTACTAGTCTTCTCTGAGTTGTACAGTACTCCCCATGCATCCACGACCCCACGCATTATACATGCTATTCCTAATACCCCCAATCTTTCTCCCCACACTTCTCCCTCCCTTCAGACCCAACCTGCCCATTCCTTTTCTGTTTGGTAACTTTTAGTCAACTCTCGGGTTCTGTGAGTCTGCTGCTGTTTTTTTCCTTCAGTTCTTTTTGTTGTTATACTCCACACATGAGTGAAATCACTTGGTACTTGTCTTTCTCCGCCTGGTCTATTTCTCTGACCATACTACCGTCTACCTCCATCCACGTCTTTGCAAATGGTAGTATTTGTTTTCGTCTTAAGGCTGCTTACTGCACTTTCTAAACTGGATTTCATTCTTCCTTTTTGTTTGTAGTTTAGCTATGTTATTCACCATTCAACTCCTGGTTATGAACAATAGCTTTGTGTCAATCGATATGTATCTGTATCTATCTATCTAATGGTCTGTCTGTCTATGTATGTATGTATGTATGTATGTATGTATCTATGTATCTATCCGTCTATCTATCTTCCTATCATCTATCTATTATGTCTATCATGTATCAATCTATGTACCTATCTATATAACTTTCATCTGTCATCTGTGTACCTATCTATCTATGAATCAAACAACTTTTTGTCTGACCATCTATCCTTCTGTACAGAACAGTTAACAACATAGCCTATGTCTCTTCCCTACATTATGCTTCCAGAAATCTTGCAAGGTAACTAAGCCATAAGGAGAGCACTGTGTTCACCGATACACTTTCAGGTAGAGTCAGCCGCGTGTGCTTACAAAACCAGTAAATGGAGGTGAAAGGACTTGAACCTGTATCTCTGTCCTCTGTCCTCTTATACTTCCTGCTCGCTTGGTGACTTTATTTATCCACATTCAGTGAGTAAGTGATCCCTGAAGACCACAAGTGTCCTTCGTCTGGGCCTGTTGTCGACAGAAAAGTGTACTTGGCCCTTTGCACACCACCATGTTTGAGGGACATTGGCGTGATCACTGCTGATAGGTGGAGGGACAAATATAAAGGAACACCTATTTCTGGACAGGAGCAGTTGGGAACAAAGAGTGTGTTATGGAGTGAAGTGTTTATTTGAGGGTCCAAACTTCCCTCCTTAGGTGGTTATTACTTCTTTACATTCGTGAACATCATAAACAGCAATGATTTTAAAAGCCCAGACGCATATTATTACAGCAATTCATTTGTTGAGGTGAGAGGAAATGAGAAGGAACTTGCTGCACCACTCAATCTATGCCTGAGCACTGCTGAAATCAAACAAAAAGAATTCACGGTGGCTAGATAGGGCTATTTTCTACTGACTCTCTCTGGGGACTCAAACAGAAATCATTTGTTTGTTTGTTTCTTATTTTCACTTGTATAGGTAATCTGTCCCCTCCCCTTCAGCCTGTAGTTTGTCTGTGTCCTTGGATCTCAAGTGAGTCTCCAGTAAGGGACCACGTAGGTGGTCTTGAGTTTTCATCAGTTCTTCTAACACTGGGTCTTTTGATTGGAGCACTCAAAGCCTGTACTTTTATTCTGATATTTGAGAGCTGTGCTCTTAATGCACTTTGACATTCTTTTTGTTCTCATTAATATACAATCACATGCAGAACATTATGTTTTCCAGTCTACACCCCTCACCAAGAAACGGGCTAAAGCCAGTTACCGTCGCTGTCCGTCAGCGTGTACTAAGATGCTGTAGAATCACTACATATCTTCTTTGTGTTATGCAGCCGTACAAATGACCCCCCAAGTTACACACTATACATGCTAATCCTAATGCCCCCATTCTTTTTCTCCGCCCTTATTACTCCCTTCCCACAAACCCTACCCAGTCCTTTTCTCTTTGGTAACTGTTAGTCCACTCTCGGGTTCTGTGAGTCTGCTGCTGTCTTTTAATTCAGTTTTTCTTTGTTATCATACTCTACACATGAGTGAAATCATTTGGTACATGAATTTCTCCTCCTTGAATATTTGACTGAGCATAATACCCTCTAGCTCCATCCACGTTATTGCAAATGATAGGATTTGTTTTCTTCTTATGGCTGCCTACTGCACTTTTTAAACTGGATTTCATTCTTCTTTTTGTTTGTAGTTTCGCTATGTGATTTCACCATTGCTCTCCAGGATATGAGCAGTAGCTTTGTGTTAATCGATATGTACCTATATCTATCTATCTGTCTGTCTATTTATCAATCAATCAATCAATCAATCATCTTTTTGTCTGCCCATCTGTCCTTGTGTACAGAACAGCTAACCATATGTCCTATATCACTTTCATAAGCTATGCTTCCAAAAATCCTGCAAAGAATCTAGGCTGTAGAGAGACCACTGTGTTCACCGAGACACTTGCAGGTCGAGTCGGTAGCGTGTACCTACAAAAGCAGGAAATGGTTGTGCCAGGACTTGAACCCGAGTCTCTATCCTCTGTCCTCTTTCATCTCCATCTAACTTACTGTCTGTATTTAGCCACATTCTATGACTCAGTGCTCCCTGAAGATCACAAGTATCATTCCTCTGGGCCTGCTGTCACAAGAAAGGTAAACTTTTCTTTACTCAGCACCATGTATGAAGGACATCAGCGTGATCACTGCCGATAGGACGGAGGGTCAAATAAAAAGGATCACCAATTTCTAGACAGGAGCAGTTGGGAGCTAAGAGTGTATTGTGGTGTGACGTGTTTATTTGAGTTTAAAAACTTCCCACTTAGGTAGTTATTAGATCTTCACATTCGTGAACATCATAAAACCCACTGATTTCAAAGGCCCAGATGCATATTATTACAGCAACTCAGTTGTTGAGGTGAGAGAAAATGAGAAGTATGTTGCTGCACCACTAAATCAATGGCTGGGAACGGCTGAAACCAAAGAAAAAGAATTCACGGAGGCCAGATAGGGCTATTTTCTTCTGACTGTCTCAATGGACTCACACAGAATCCATTTGTTTGTCTGTTTTTCAGTTTCACTCGTGTAGGGTACTTGTCCACACACCTTCGACTTGTAGTGTGTCTGTGTCCTTGGATCTCAAGTGAGTCTCCTGTAAGTAAGCACGTACGTGTCTTGAGTTTTCATCCCCTCTTTTAACCCTGTGTCTTTTGTTTGCTGCCCTCAGTGCCTGACCTTTTATTCTGATGATTCAGAGATGTGCACTTATTGCACTTAAAGAATTTTTTTTATCATTAAGCTAAAATCAATTGAAGAACATTATGTTTACTATGCTCCCCCCTTCACCAAGTAACCCTGAAAAACCTCTTCAGTCGCTGTCGATCTGCGTAGTTGGATGCTGTAGACCCCTTCACCATGTCCCTCCCAACAGAACCCATTACAGTCGCTGTTCATCAGTGAGTAGTAAGATGCTATATGATCTCTACTAGCCTTCTCTGTGTTGTACAGCACTCCCCATGCCCCCTCGACCCCAAGCATTATACATGCTAAGACTAATGCCCCCATTCTTTCTCCTCACACTTATCCCTCCCTTCAGACCCACACTGCCCAGTCCTTGTCCCTTTGGTAACTTTTAGTCAACTCTCGGTTTCTGTGAGTATGCTGCTGTTTTTTTCCTTCAGTTTTTCTTTGTTGTTATACTCCACACATGAGTGAAAACACTTGGTACTTGTCTTTCTCCGCCTGGCCTATTTCTCTGAACATACTACCGTCTAGCTCCATCCAGGTCATTGCAAATGGTAGGATTTGTTTTCTTTTTAAGGCTGCTTACTGCACTTTTTGAACTGGATTTCATTCTTCCTTTTTGTTTGTAGTTTAGCTATGTTATTCACCATTCAACTCCTGGTTATGAACAATAGCTTTGTGTCAATCGATAAGTATCTGTATCTATCTATCTAATGGTCTGTCTGTCTATCTATGTGTCTATGTATGTATGTATGTATGTATCTATGTATCTATCTGTCTATCTTCCAATCATCTTTCTATTATGTCTATCATCTATCAATCTATGTACCTATCTATCTATCTTTCATCTGTCATCTGGGTACCTATATATCTATGAATCAATCATCTTTTTGTCTGACCATCTATCCTTCTGTACAGAACAGTTAACAACATAGCCTATGTCTCTTCCCTACATTATGCTTCCAGAAATCTTGCAAGGTAACTAAGCCATAAGGAGAGCACTGTGTTCACCGATACACTTTCAGGTAGAGTCAGCCGCGTGTGCTTACAAAACCAGTAAATGGAGGTGAAAGGACTTGAACCTGTATCTCTGTCCTCTGTCCTCTTATACTTCCTGCTCGCTTGGTGACTTTATTTATCCACATTCAGTGAGTAAGTGATCCCTGAAGACCACGAGTATCAATCGTCTGGTCCGGTTGTCGAAAGAAAAGTGTACTTGGTTCTTTGCACACCACCATGTTTGAGGGACATCGGCGTGATCACTGCTGATAGGTGCAGGGACAAATATAAAGGAACACCTATTTCTGGACAGGAGCAGTTGGGAACAAAGAGTGTGTTGGGGAGTGAAGTGTTTATTTGAGGGTCCAAACTTCCCACCTTAGGTGGTTATTACATCTTTACATTCGTGAACATCATAAAAAGCAATGATTTTAAAAGCCCAGACGCATATTATTACAGCAATTCATTTGTTGAGGTGAGAGGAAATGAGAAGGAAGTTGCTGCACCACTAAATCTATGCCTGAGCACTGCTGAAATCAAACAAAAAGAATTCACGGTGGCTAGATAGGGCTATTTTCTACTGACTCTCTCTGGGAAGTCAAACAGAATTAATTTGTTTGTTTGTTTCTTATTTTCACTTGTATAGGTATTCTGTCCCCGCCCCTTCAGCTTGTAGTTTGTCTGTGTCCTTGGATCTCAAGTGAGTCTCCAGTAAGGGAGCACGTAGGAGGTCTTGAGTTTTCATCAGTTCTTCTAACAGTGGGTCTTTTGATTGGAGCATTCAAAGCCTGTACTTTTATTCTGATATTTGAGAGCTGTAATCTTACTGCACTTTGAAATTCGTTTTGATCTCATTAATATACAATCACATGCAGAACATTATGTTTTCCAGTCTACACCCTCCACCAAATCCCCGGCAAAATCCAGTTACAGTCTCTGTCCGTCTGCGTGTACTAAGATGCTGTAGAATCACTACATGTCTTCTCTGTTTTATGCAGCCGTACAAATGACCCTCCAAGTTACACACTATACATGCTAATCCTAATGCCCCCATTCTTTTTCGCCGCCCTTATTACTCCCTTCCCACAAACCCTCCCCAGTCCCTTTCTTTTTGGTAACTGTTAGACCACTCTCGGGTTCTGTGAGTCTGCTGCTGTCTTTTCCGTCAGTTTTTCTTTGTTATCATAATCCACACAAGAGTGAAATCATTTGGTACATGTATTTCTCCTCCTTGAATATTTGACTGAGCATAATACCCTCTAGCTCCATCCACGTTATTGCAAATGATAAGATTTGTTTTCTTCTTATGGCTGCCTACTGCACTTTTTAAACAGGATTTCATTCTTCTTTTTTGTTTGTAGTTTCGCTATGTGCTTTCACCATTGCTCTCCTGGTTATGAGCAGTAGCTTTGTGTTTATTGATATGTACCTATATCTATCTATCTGTCGGTCTATCTATTTATCAATCAATCAATCAAACAATCATCTTTTTGTCTGCCCATCTGTCCTTGTGTACAGAACAGTTAACCATATATCCTATATCTCTTTCCTACACTATGCTTCCAAAAATCCTGCAATGTATCTAGGCTGTAGAGAGAGCACTGGGTTCACCGAGACACTTGCAGGTCGAGTCGGCCGCGTGTGCCTAAAAAACCAGGAAATGGTTGTGCCGGGACTTGAACCCGTGTTTCTATCCTCTGTCCTCTTTCATCTCCTTCTAACTTACTGTCTGTATTTAGCCATATTCTTTGACTAAGTGCTCCCTGAAGACCACAAGTATCATTCCTCTGGGCCTTTTGTCGCGAGAAAAGTAAACTTGTTCTTTGCTCACCACCATGTTTGAAGGACATCAGCGTGATAACCGCCGATAGGACGGAGGGTCAAATAAAAAGGAACACGGATTTCTAGACAGGAGCAGTTGGGAGCTAAGAGTGTATTGTGGGGTGACGTGTTTATTTGAGTGTCCAAACTTCCCTCTTTAGGTAGTTATTAGATCTTACCATTCGTGAACATCATAAAACCCACTGATTTCAAAGTCCCAGACGCTTATTATTAGAGCAACTCAGTTGTTGAGGAGAGAGAAAATGAGAAGTATGTTGCTGCACCACTAAATCAATGGCTGGGAACGGCTGAAACCAAAGAAAAAGAATTCACGGAGGCCAGATAGGGCTATTTTCTTCTGACTGTCCCAGGGGACTCACACAGAATCCATTTGTTTGATTGTTTGTTTTTCAGTTTCACTCGTGTAGCGTATTTGTCCACACACCATAGGCTTGTAGTTTTTCTGTGTCCTTGGATCTCAAGTGAGTCTCCTGTAAGTAAGCACGTAGGTGTCTTGAGTTTTCATCCCTTCTTTTAACCCTGTGTCTTTTGTTTGCTGCACTCAGTGCCTGACCTTTTATTCTGATGATTCAGAGCTGTGCACTTATTGCACTTAAAGAATATTTTTTATCATTAAGGTAAAATCACTTGAAGAGCATTGTGTTTACTATGCTCCCCCGTTCACCAAGTACCCCTGAAAAACCTCTTCAGTCGCTGTCGATCTGCGTAGTTGGATGCTGTAGACCCCTTCACCATGTCCCTCCCAACAGAACCCATTACAGTCGCTGTTCATCAGTGAGTAGTAAGATGCTATATGATCTCTACTAGCCTTCTCTGTGTTGTACAGCACTCCCCATGCCCCCTCGACCCCAAGCATTATACATGCTAAAACTAATGCCCCCATTCTTTCTCCTCACACTTATCTCTCCCTTCAGACCCACCCTGCCCAGTCCTTTTCCCTTTGGTAACAGTTAGTCAACTCTCGGGTTCTGTGAGTCTGCTGCTGTTTTTTTCCTTCAGTTTTTCTTTGTTGTTATACTCCACACATGAGTGAAAACACTTGGTACTTGTCTTTCTCCGCCTGGCCTATTTCTCTGAATATACTTCCATCTAGCTCCATCCAGGTCATTGCAAATGGTAGGATTTGTTTTCTTCTTAAGGCTGCTTACTGCACTTTTTGAACTGGATTTCATTCTTCCTTTTTGTTTGTAGTTTAGCTATGTTATTCACCATTCAACTCCTGGTTATGAACAATAGTTTTGTGTCAATCGATATGTATCTGTATCTATCTATCTAATGGTCTGTCTGTCTATGTATGTATGTATGTATGTATGTATGTATGTATCTATGTATCTATCTATCTATCTTCGTATCAACTTTCTATGATGTCTATCATCTATCAATCTATGTACCTATCTATCTATCTTTCATCTGTCATCTGTGTACCTATATATCTATAAATCAATCATCTTTTTGTCTGACCATCTATCCTTCTGTACAGAACAGTTAACAACATAGCCTATGTCTCTTCCCTACATTATGCTTCCAGAAATCTTGCAAGGTAACTAAGCCATAAGGAGAGCACTGTGTTCACCGATACACTTTCAGGTAGAGTCAGCCGCGTGTGCTTACAAAACCAGTAAATGGAGGTGAAAGGACTTGAACCTGTACCTCTGTCCTCTGTCCTCTAATACTTCCTGCTCGCTTGGTGACTTTATTTATCCACATTCAGTGAGTAAGTGATCCCTGAAGACCACGAGTGTCAATCGTCTGGTCCGGTTGTCGAAATAAAGGTGTACTTGGTTCTTTGCACACCACCATGTTTGAGGGACATCGGCGTGATCACTGATGATAGGTGCAGGGACAAATATAAAGGAACACCTATTTCTGGACAGGAGCAGTTGGGAACAAAGAGTGTGTTGGGGAGTGAAGTGTTTATTTGAGGGTCCAAACTTCCCACATTAGGTGGTTATTACTTCTTTACATTCGTGAACATCATAAAAAGCAATGATTTTAAAATCCCAGACGCATATTATTACAGCAATTCATTTGTTGAGGTGAGAGGAAATGAGAAGGAACTTGCTGCACCACTCAATCTATGCCTGAGCACTGCTGAAATCAAACAAAAAGAATTCACGGTGGCTAGATAGGGCTATTTTCTACTGACTCTCTCTGGGGACTCAAACAGAATTAATTTGTTTGTTTGTTTCTTATTTTCACTTGTATAGGTATTCTGTCCCCGCCCCTTCAGCTTGTAGTTTGTCTGTGTCCTTGGATCTCAAGTGAGTCTCCAGTAAGGGAGCACGTAGGAGGTCTTGAGTTTTCATCAGTTCTTCTAACAGTGGGTCTTTTGATTGGAGCACTCAAAGCCTGTACTTTTATTCTGATATTTGAGAGCTGTGCTCTTACTGCACTTTGAAATTCGTTTTGATCTCATTAATATACAATCACATGCAGAACATTATGTTTTCCAGTCTACACCCTTCACCAAATCCCCGGCAAAATCCAGTTACAGACGCTGTCCGTCAGCGTGTACTAAGATGCTGTAGAATCACTACATGTCTTCTCTGTGTTATGCAGCCGTATAAATGACCCCCCAAGTTACACACTATTCATGCTAATCCTAATGCCCCCATTCTTTTTCCCCGCCCTTATTACTCCCTTCCCACAAACCCTCCCCAGTCTCTTTCTTTTTGGTAACTGTTAGACCACTCTCGGGTTCTGTGATTCTGCTGCTGTCTTTTCCTTCAGTTTTTCTTTGTTATCATAATCCACATAAGAGTGAAATCATTTGGTACATGTATTTCTCCTCCTTGAATATTTGACTGAGCATAATACCCTCTAGCTCCATCCACGTTATTGCAAATGATAAGATTTGTTTTCTTCTTATGGCTGCCTACTGCACTTTTTAAACAGGATTTCATTCTTCTTTTTTGTTTGTAGTTTCGCTATGTGCTTTCACCATTGCTCTCCTGGTTATGAGCAGTAGCTTTGTGTTAATCGATATGTACCTATATCTATCTATCTGTCTGTCTAACTATTTATCATTCAATCAATCAATCAATCATCTTTTTGTCTGCCCATCTGTCCTTGTGTACAGAACAGTTAACCATATATCCTATATCACTTTCCTACACTATGCTTCCAAAAATCCTGCAATGTATCTAGGCTGTAGAGAGAGCACTGGGTTCACCGAGACACTTGCAGGTCGAGTCGGCCGCGTGTGCCTAAAAAACCAGGAAATGGTTGTGCCGGGACTTGAACCCGTGTTTCTATCCTCTGTCCTCTTTCATCTCCTTCTAACTTACTGTCTGTATTTAGCCATATTCTTTGACTAAGTGCTCCCTGAAGACCACAAGTATCATTCCTCTGGGCCTTTTGTCGCGAGAAAAGTAAACTTGTTCTTTGCTCACCACCATGTTTGAAGGACATCAGCGTGATAACCGCCGATAGGACGGAGGGTCAAATAAAAAGGAACACCAATTTCTAGACAGGAGCAGTTGGGAGCTAAGAGTGTATTGTGGGGTGACGTGTTTATTTGAGTGTCCAAACTTCCCTCTTTAGGTAGTTATTAGATCTTCACATTCGTGAACATCATAAAACCCACTGATTTCAAAGTCCCAGACGCTTATTATTAGAGCAACTCAGTTGTTGAGGAGAGAGAAAATGAGAAGTATGTTGCTGCACCACTAAATCAAAGGCTGGGAACGGCTGAAACCAAAGAAAAAGAATTCACGGAGGCCAGATAGGGCTATTTTCTTCTGACTGTCCCAGGGGACTCACACAGAATCCATTTGTTTGATTGTTTGTTTTTCAGTTTCACTCGTGTATCGTATTTGTCCACACACCATAGGCTTGTAGTTTGTCTGTGTCCTTGGATCTCAAGTGAGTCTCCTGTAAGTAAGCACGTAGGTGTCTTGAGTTTTCATCCCTTCTTTTAACCCTGTGTCTTTTGTTTGCTGCACTCAGTGCCTGACCTTTTATTCTGATGATTCAGAGCTGTGCACTTATTGCACTTAAAGAATATTTTTTATCATTAAGGTAAAATCACTTGAAGAGCATTGTGTTTACTATGCTCCCCCGTTCACCAAGTACCCCTGAAAAACCTCTTCAGTCGCTGTCGATCTGCGTAGTTGGATGCTGTAGACCCCTTCACCATGTCCCTCCCAACAGACCCCGTTACAGTCGCTGTCCATCAGTGATTAGTAAGATGCTATATGATCTCTACTAGCCTTCTATGTGTTGTACAGCACTCCCCAAGCCCAATCGACCCCAAGCATTATACATGGTAAAACTAATGCCCCCATTCTTTCTCCTCACACTTATCTCTCCCTTCAGACCAACCCTGCCCAGTCCTTTTCCCTTTGGTAACTGTTAGTCAACTCTTGGGTTCTGTGAGTCTGCTGCTGTTTTTTTCCTTCAGTTTTTCTTTGTTGTTATACTCCACACATGAGTGAAAACACTTGGTACTTGTCTTTCTCCGCCTGGCCTATTTCTCTGAATATACTTCCTTCTAGCTCCATCCAGGTCATTGCAAATCGTAGGATTTGTTTTCTTCTTAAGGCTGCTTACTGCACTTTTTGAACTGGATTTCATTCTTCCTTTTTGTTTGTAGTTTAGCTATGTTATTCACCATTCAACTCCTGGTTATGAACAATAGCTTTGTGTCAATCGACATGTATCTGTATCTATCTGTCTAAAGGTCTGTCTGTCTATCTATATATCTATGTATGTACATATCTATGTATCTATGTGTCTATCTATTTATCTATCTATCTATCTTCCTATCATCTATCTATGATGTCTATTATCTATTAATCTATGTACCTATCTATCTCTCTTTCACCTGTCGTCTGTCTACCTATCTATCTATGAAACAATCATCTTTTTGTCTGCCCATCTATCCTTATGTACCAAAGAGTTAACAACATAGCCTATGTCTCTTCCCTACATTATGCTTCCAGAAACCTTGCAAGGTAACTAAGCCATAAGGAGAGCACTGTGTTCACCGATATGCTTTCAGGTAGAGTCAGCAGAGTGTGCTTACAAAACCAGTAAATGGAGGTGAAAGGACTTGAACCCGTATCTTTGTCCTCTGTCCTCTTATACTTCCTGCTCGCTTGTTGACTTTATTTAGCCACATTCAGTGGGTAAGTGATCCCTGAAGACCACAAGTATCCTTCGTCTGTGCCTGTTGTCGACAGAAATGTGTACTTGGACCTTTGCACACCACCATGTTTGAGGGACATTGGCGTGATCACTGCTGATAGGTGGAAGGACAAATATGAATTAACACCTATTTCTGGACAGGAGCAGTTGGGAACAAAGAGTGTGTTGTGGAGTGAAGTGTTTATTTGAGTGTCCAAACTTCCCTCTTTAGGTGGTTATTACTTCTTTACATTCGTGAACATCATAAAAAGCAATGATTATAAATGCCCAGACGCATATTATTACAGCAATTCATTTGTTGAGGTGAGAGGAAATGAGAAGGAAGTTGCTGCACCACTAAATCTATGCCTGAGCACTGCTGAAACCAAACCAAAAGAATTCACGGTGGCTAGATAGGGCTATTTTCTACTGACTCTCTCTGGGGTCCAAAACAGAATCCATTTCTTTCTTTGTTTCTCAGTTTCACTTGTGTAGGGTACCTGTCCCCGCCCCTTCAGCTTGTAGTTTGTCTGTGTCCTTGGATCTCAAGTGAGTCTCCAGTAAGGGAGCACGTAGGTGGTCTTGAGTTTTCATCAGTTCTTCTAACCCTGTGTCTTTTGATTGGAGCACTCAAAGGCTGTACTTTTATTCTGATATTTGAGAGCTGTGCTCTTACTGCACTTTGAAATTCTTTTTGTTCTCATTAATATACAATCACATGCAGAAAATTATGTTATTCTGTCTACCCTCTTCACCAAGTCACCCCAAATCCCAGTTACAGCCGCTCTCCGTCAGCATGTACTAAGATGCTGTAGAATCACTACATGTCTTCTCTGTGTTGTACAGCCCTACCCATGACACCCCACCCTACACATTATACATGCTAATCCTAATGCCCCCATTCTTTTTCCCCGCACTTATTACTCCCTTCCCACAAACCCTACCCAGTCCCTTTCTCTTTGGTAACTGTAGGTCCACTCTCGGGTTCTGTGAGTCTGCTGCTGTCTTTTCCTTCAGTTTTTCTTTGTTATCATACTCCACACATGAGTGAAATCATTTGGTATATGTATTTCTCCGCCTGGCCTATTTGACTGAGCATAATACCCTCGAGCTCCATCCACGTTATTGCAAATGATAGGATTCGTTTTCTTCTTATGGCTGCTTACTGCACTTTTTAAACTGGATTTCATTCTTCTTTTTTGTTTGTAGTTTTGCAATGTGCTTTCACCATTGCTCTCCTTGTTTTGAGCAGTAGCTTTGTGCTAATCGATATGTACCTATATCTATCTATCTTTCTGTCAATTTATCAATCACTCAATCAATCATCCTTTTGTCTGTCCATCTGTCCATGTGTGGAGAACAGTTAACCATATACCCTATATCACTTTCCTACACTATGCTCCCCAAAATCCTGCAAAGTATCTAGGCTGCAGAGGGAGCACTGGGTTCACCGAGACACTTGCAGTTCGAGTCGGCCGCGTGTACCTACAAAACCAGGGAATGGTTGTGCTGGGACTTGAACCCGTGTCTCTATCCTCTGTCCTCTTTCATCTCCTTCTAACTTGCTGTCTGTATTTAGCCACATTCATTGACTAAGGGCTCCCTGAAGATCTCAAGTATCATTCCTCTGGGCCTGTTGTCGACAGAAAAGTAAACTTGTTGCTTCGCTCACCACCATGTTTGAAGGACATCAGCGTGATCACCGCCGATAGGACGGAGGGTCAAATAAAAATTAACACCAATTTCTAGACAGGAGCAGTTGGGAGCTAACAGTGTATTGTGGAGTGACGTGTTTATTTGAGTGTCCAAACTTCCCTCTTTAGGTGGTTATTAGATTTTCACATTCGTGAACATCATAAAATCCACTGATTTCAAAGGCCCAGATGCTTATTATTACAGCAACTCAGATGTTGAGGTGAGAGAAAATGAGAAGTATGTTGCTGCACCACTAAATCTATGGCTGGGAACTGTTGAAACCAAACAAAAAGAATTCACGGTGGCCAGATAGGGCTATTTTCTGCTGACTGTCTCTGGGGACTCAAACAGAATCCATTTGCTTGATTGTTTGATTTTCCGTTTCACTCGTGTAGGGTACTTGTCCACACACCTTCGGCTTGTAGTTTGTCTGTGTCCTTGGATCTCAAGTGAGTCTCCTGTTAGTAAGCACGTAGGTGTCTTGAGTTTTCATCCCTTCTTTTATCCCTGTGTCTTTTGTTTGCAGCACTCAGTGCCTGACCTTTTATTCTGATGATTCAGAGCTGTGCACTTATTGCACTTAAAGAATATTTTTTATCATTAATCTACAATCACGTGAAGAACATTATGTTTACTATGCTCCCCCCTTCACCAAGTCCCCCCGAAAAACCTCTTCAGTCACTGTCGATCCGCGTAGTTGGATGCTGTAGACCCCTTCAACATGTGCCCCCCAAAAGTCCCCGTTACTGTCACTGTCCATCAGTGAGTAGTAAGATGCTATATGATCTCTACTAGTCTTCTCTGTGTTGTACAGTACTCCCGATGCACACCCGACCCCGCGCATTATACATGCTAAACTTAATGCCCCCATTCTTTCTCCCCACACTTATCCCTCCCTTCAGACTCACCCTGCCCAGTCCATTTTCCTTTGGTTACTTTTAGTCAACTCTCGGGTTCTGTGAGTCTGCTGCTGTTTTTTTACTTCAGTTTTTCTTTGTTGTTATACTCCACACATGAGTGAAATCACTTGGTACTTGTCTTTCTCCGCCTGCCCTATTTTTCTGATCATACTACCGTCTTGCTCCATCCACGTCATTGCAAATGGTAGTATTTGTTTTCTTCTTAAGGCTGCTTACTGCACTTTTTAAACTGTATTTCATTCTTCCTTTTTGTTGTAGTTTAGCTATGATATTCACCATTCAACTCCTGGTTATGAACAATAGCTTTGTGACAATCGACATGTATCTGTATCTATCTATCTAAAGGTCTGTCTGTCTATCTATCTATCTATGTATGTATATATCTATGTATCTAAGTGTCTATCTATGTATCTATCTATCTATCTTCCTATCATCTATCTATGATGTCTATCATCTATTAATCTATGTACCTATCTATCTCTCTTTCACCTGTCGTCTGTCTACCTATCTATCTATGAAACAATCATCTTTTTGTCTGCCCATCTATCCTTATGTACCAAACAGTTAACAACATAGCCTATGTCTCTTCCCTACATTATGCTTCCAGAAACCTTGCAAGGTAACTAAGCCATAAGGAGAGCACTGTGTTCACCGATACGCTTTCAGGTAGAGTCAGCAGAGTGTGCTTACAGAACCAGTAAATGGAGGTGAAAGGACTTGAACCCGTATCTTTGTCCTCTGTCCTCTTATACTTCCTGCTCGCTTGTTGACTTTATTTAGCCACATTCAGTGAGTAAGTGATCCCTGAAGACCACAAGTATCCTTCGTCTGGGCCTGTTGTTGACAGAAATGTGTACTTGGACCTTTGCACACCACCATGTTTGAGGGACATTGGCGTGATCACTGCTGATAGGTGGAAGGACAAATATGAATTAACACCTATTTCTGGACAGGAGCAGTTGGGAACAAAGAGTGTGTTGTGGAGTGAAGTGTTTATTTGAGTGTCCAAACTTCCCTCTTTAGGTGGTTATTACTTCTTTACATTCGTGAACATCATAAAAAGCAATGATTATAAATGCCCAGATGCATATTATTACAGCAATTCATTTGTTGAGGTGAGAGGAAATGAGAAGGAAGTTGCTGCACCACTAAATCTATGCCTGAGCACTGCTGAAACCAAACCAAAAGAATTCACGGTGGCTAGATAGGGCTATTTTCTACTGACTCTCTCTGTGGTCCAAAAGAGAATCCATTTCTTTCTTTGTTTCTCAGTTTCACTTGTGTAGGGTACCTGTCCCCGCCCCTTCAGCTTGTAGTTTGTCTGTGTCCTTGGATCTCAAGTGAGTCTCCAGTAAGGGAGCACGTAGGTGGTCTTGAGTTTTCATCAGTTCTTCTAACCCTGTGTCTTTTGATTGGAGCACTCAAAGGCTGTACTTTTATTCTGATATTTGAGAGCTGTGCTCTTACTGCACTTTGAAATTCTTTTTGTTCTCATTAATATACAATCACATGCAGAAAATTATGTTATTCTGTCTACCCTCTTCACCAAGTCACCCCAAATCCCAGTTACAGCCGCTCTCCGTCAGCATGTACTAAGATGCTGTAGAATCACTACATGTCTTCTCTGTGTTGTACAGCCCTACCCATGACACCCCACCCTACACATTATACATGCTAATCCTAATGCCCCCATTCTTTTTCCCCGCACTTATTACTCCCTTCCCACAAACCCTACCCAGTCCCTTTCTCTTTGGTAACTGTAGGTCCACTCTCGGGTTCTGTGAGTCTGCTGCTGTCTTTTCCTTCAGTTTTTCTTTGTTATCATACTCCACACTTGAGTGAAATCATTTGGTACATGTATTTCTCCGCCTGGCCTATTTGACTGAGCATAATACCCTCGAGCTCCATCCACGTTATTGCAAATGATATTATTCGTTTTCTTCTTATGGCTGCTTACTGCACTTTTTAAACTGGATTTCATTCTTTTTTGTTTGTAGTTTTGCAATGTGCTTTCACCATTGCTCTCCTTGTTTTGAGCAGTAGCTTTGTGCTAATCGATATGTACCTATATCTATCTATCTTTCTGTCTATCTATTTATCAATCACTCAATCAATCATCCTTTTGTCTGTCCATCAGTCCATGTGTGCAGAACAGTTAACCATATACGCTATATCACTTTCCTACACTATGCTCCCCAAAATCCTGCAAAGTATCTAGGCTGCAGAGGGAGCACTGGGTTCACCGAGACACTTGCAGTTCGAGTCGGCCGCGTGTACCTACAAAACCATGGAATGGTTGTGCTGGGACTTGAACCCGTGTCTCTATCCTCTGTCCTCTTTCATCTCCTTCTAACTTGCTGTCTGTATTTAGCCACATTCATTGACTAAGGGCTCCCTGAAGATCTCAAGTATCATTCCTCTGGGCCTGTTGTCGACAGAAAAGTAAACTTGTTGCTTCGCTCACCACCATGTTTGAAGGACATCAGCGTGATCACCGCCGATAGGACGGAGGGTCAAAAAAAAAGGAACACCAATTTCTAGACAGGAGCAGTTGGGAGCTAACAGTGTATTGTGGAGTGACGTGTTTATTTGAGTGTCCAAACTTCCCTCTTTAGGTGGTTATTAGATTTTCACATTCGTGAACATCATAAAATCCACTGATTTCAAAGGCCCAGATGCTTATTATTACAGCAACTCAGATGTTGAGGTGAGAGAAAATGAGAAGTATGTTGCTGCACCACTAAATCTATGGCTGGGAACTGTTGAAACCAAACAAAAAGAATTCACGGTGGCCAGATAGGGCTATTTTCTGCTGACTGTCTCTGGGGACTCAAACAGAATCCATTTGCTTGATTGTTTGATTTTCCGTTTCACTCGTGTAGGGTACTTGTCCACACACCTTCGGCTGTAGTTTGTCTGTGTCCTTGGATCTCAAGTGAGTCTCCTGTAAGTAAGCACGTAGGTGTCTTGAGTATTCATCCCTTCTTTTATCCCTGTGTCTTTTGTTTGCAGCACTCAGTGTCTGACCTTTTATTCTGATGATTCAGAGCTGTGCACTTATTGCACTTAAAGAATATTTTTTATCATTAATCTACAATCACGTGAAGAACATTGTGTGTACTATGTTCCCCCCTTCACCAAGTCCCCCCGAAAAACCTCTTCAGTCACTGTCGATCCGCGTAGTTGGATGCTGTAGACCCCTTCAACATGTGCCCCCCAAAAGTCCCCGTTACTGTCACTGTCCATCAGTGAGTAGTAAGATGCTATATGATCTCTACTAGTCTTCTCTGTGTTGTACAGTACTCCCAATGCACACCCGACCCCGCGCATTATACATGCTAAACTTAATGCCCCCATTCTTTCTCCCCACACTTATCCCTCCCTTCAGACTCACCCTGCCCAGTCCTTTTTCCTTTGGTTACTTTTAGTCAACTCTCGGGTTCTGTGAGTCTGCTGCTGTTTTTTTACTTCAGTTTTTCTTTTTTGTTATACTCCACACATGAGTGAAATCACTTGGTACTTGCCTTTATCCGCCTGCCCTATTTTTCTGAACATACTACCGTCTTGCTCCATCCACGTCATTGCAAATGGTAGTATTTGTTTTCTTCTTAAGGCTGCTTACTGCACTTTTTAAACTGGATTTCTTTCTTCCTTTTTGTTTGTAGTTCAGCTATGTTATTCACCATTCAACTCCTGGTTATGAACAATAGCTTTGTGTCAATCGACATGTATCTGTATCTATCTATCTAAATTTCTGTCTGTCTATCTATGTATCTATGTATGTATATATCTGTGTATCTATGTATCTATCTATGTATCTATCTATCTATCTTCCTATCATCTATCTATGATGTCTATCATCTATTAATCTATGTAACTATCTATCTCTCTTTCACCTGTCGTCTACCTATCTATCTATGAAACAATCATCTTTTTGTCTGCACATCTATCCTTACGTACAGAACAGTTAACAACATAGCCTATGTCTCTTAACTACATTATGCTTCCAGAAACCTTGCAAGGTAACTAAGCCATAAGGAGAGCACTGTGTTCACTGATACGCTTTCAGGTAGAGTCAGCAGAGTGTGCTTACAAAACCAGTAAATGGAGGTGAAAGGACTTGAACCTGTATCTTTGTCCTCTGTCCTCTTATACTTCCTGCTCGCTTGTTGACTTTATTTAGCCACATTCAGTGAGTAAGTGATCCCTGAAGACCACAAGTATCCTTCGTCTGGGCCTGTTGTCGACAGAAGTGTGTACTTGGACCTTTGCACACCACCATGTTTGAGGGACATTGGCGTGATCACTGCTGATAGGTGGAAGGACAAATATGAATTAACACCTACTTCTGGACAGGAGCAGTTGGGAACAAAGAGTGTGTTGTGAAGTGAAGTGTTTATTTGAGTGTCCAAACTTCCCTCTTTAGGTGGTTATTACTTCTTTACATTCGTGAACATCATAAAAAGCAATGATTATAAATGCCCAGACGCATATTATTACAGCAATTCATTTGTTGAGGTGAGAGGAAATGAGAAGGAAGTTGCTGCACCACTAAATCTATGCCTGAGCACTGCTGAAACCAAACCAAAAGAATTCACGGTGGCTAGATAGGGCTATTTTCTACTGACTTTCTCTGGGGTCCAAAACAGAATCCATTTCTTTCTTTGTTTCTCAGTTTCACTTGTGTAGGGTACCTGTCCCCGCCCCTTCAGCTTGTAGTTTGTCTGTGTCCTTGGATCTCAAGTGAGTCTCCAGTAAGGGAGCACGTAGGTGGTCTTGAGTTTTCATCAGTTCTTCTAACCCTGTGTCTTTTGATTGGAGCACTCAAAGGCTGTACTTTTATTCTGATATTTGAGAGCTGTGCTCTTACTGCACTTTGAAATTCTTTTTGTTCTCATTAATATACAATCACATGCAGAAAATTATGTTATTCTGTCTACCCTCTTCACCAAGTCACCCCAAATCCCAGTTACAGCCGCTCTCCGTCAGCATGTACTAAGATGCTGTAGAATCACTACATGTCTTCTCTGTGTTGTACAGCCCTACCCATGACACCCCACCCTACACATTATACATGCTAATCTTAATGCCCCCATTCTTTTTCCCCGCACTTATTACTCCCTTCCCACAAACCCTACCCAGTCCCTTTCTCTTTGGTAACTGTAGGTCCACTCTCGGGTTCTGTGAGTCTGCTGCTGTCTTTTCCTTCAGTTTTTCTTTGTTATCATACTCCACACATGAGTGAAATCATTTGGTACATGTATTTCTCCGCCTGGCCTATTTGAGCATAATACCCTCGAGCTCCATCCACGTTATTGCAAATGATAGGATTCGTTTTCTTCTTATGGCTGCTTACTGCACTTTTTAAACTGGATTTCATTCTTCTTTTTTGTTTGTAGTTTTGCAATGTGCTTTCACCATTGCTCTCCTTCTTTTGAGCAGTAGCTTTGTGGTAATCGATATGTACCTATATCTATCTATCTTTCTGTCTATCTATTTATCAATCACTCAATCAATCATCCTTTTGTCTGTCCATCTGTCCATGTGTGCAGAACAGTTAACCATATACCCTATATCACTTTCCTACACTATGCTCCCCAAAATCCTGCAAAGTATCTAGGCTGCAGAGGGAGCACTGGGTTCACCGAGACACTTGCAGTTCGAGTCGGCCGCGTGTACCTACAAAACCAGGGAATGGTTGTGCTGGGACTTGAACCCGTGTCTCTATCCTCTGTCCTCTTTCATCTCCTTCTAACTTGCTGTCTGTATTTAGCCACATTCATTGACTAAGGGCTCCCTGAAGATCTCAAGTATCATTTCTGGGCCTGTTGTCGACAGAAAAGTCAACTTGTTGCTTCACTCACCACCATGTTTGAAGGACATCAGCGTGATCACCGCCGATAGGACGGAGGGTCAAATAAAAAGGAACACCAATTTCTAGACAGGAGCAGTTGGGAGCTAACAGTGTATTGTGGAGTGACGTGTTTATTTGAGTGTCCAAACTTCCCTCTTTAGGTGGTTATTAGATTTTCACATTCGTGAACATCATAAAATCCACTGATTTCAAAGGCCCAGATGCTTATTATTACAGCAACTCAGATGTTGAGGTGAGAGAAAATGAGAAGTATGTTGCTGCACCACTAAATCTATGGCTGGGAACTGTTGAAACCAAACAAAAAGAATTCACGGTGGCCAGATAGGGCTATTTTCTGCTGACTGTCTCTGGGGACTCAAACAGAATCCATTTGCTTGATTGTTTGATTTTCCGTTTCACTCGTGTAGGGTAATTGTCCACACACCTTCGGCTTGTAGTTTGTCTGTGTCCTTGGATCTCAAGTGAGTCTCCTGTAAGTAAGCACGTAGGTGTCTTGAGTTTTCATCCCTTCTTTTATCCCTGTGTCTTTTGTTTGCAGCACTCAGTGCCTGACCTTTTATTCTGATGATTCAGAGCTGTGCACTTATTGCACTTAAAGAATATTTTTTATCATTAATCTACAATCACGTGAAGAACATTATGTTTACTATGCTCCCCCCTTCACCAAGACCCCCGAAAAACCTCTTCAGTCACTGTCGATCTGCGTAGTTGGATGCTGTAGACCCCTTCAACATGTCCCCCCCAAAAGTCCCCGTTACTGTCACTGTCCATCAGTGAGTAGTAAGATGCTATATGATCTCTACTAGTCTTCTCTGTGTTGTACAGTACTCCCCATGCACACCCGACCCCGAGCATTATACATGCTAAACTTAATGCCCCCATTCTTTCTCCCCACACTTATCCCTCCCTTCAGACTCACCCTGCCCAGTCCTTTTTCCTTTGGTTACTTTTAGTCAACTCTCGGGTTCTGTGAGTCTGCTGCTGTTTTTTTACTTCAGTTTTTCTTTGTTGTTATACTCCACACATGAGTGAAATCACTTGGTACTTGCCTTTATCCGCCTGCCCTATTTTTCTGAACATACTACCGTCTTGCTCCATCCACGTCATTGCAAATGGTAGTATTTGTTTTCTTCTTAAGGCTGCTTACTGCACTTTTTAAACTGGATTTCATTCTTCCTATTTGTTGTAGTTTAGCTATGTTATTCACCATTCAACTCATGGTTATGAACAATAGCTTTGTGTCAATCGACATGTATCTGTATCTATCTATATAAAAGGTCTGTCTGTCTAACTATCTATGTATGTATATATCTATGTACCTATGTGTCTATCTATGTATCTATCTATCTTCCTATCATCTATCTATGATGTCTATCATCTATTAATCTATGTACCTATCTCTCTTTCACCTGTCGTCTGTCTACCTATCTATCTATGAAACAATCATCTTTTTGTCTGCCCATCTATCCTTATGTACAGAACAGTTAACAACATAGCCTATGTCTCTTCCCTACATTATGCTTCCAGAAACCTTGCAAGGTAACTAAGCCATAAGGAGAGCACTGTGTTCACCGATACGCTTTCAGGTAGAGTCAGCAGAGTGTGCTTACAAAACCAGTAAATGGAGGTGAAAGGACTTGAACCCGTATCTTTGTCCTCTGTCCTCTTATACTTCCTGCTCGCTTGTTGACTTTATTTAGCCACATTCAGTGAGTAAGTGATCCCTGAAGACCACAAGTATCCTTCGTCTGGGCCTGTTGTCGACGAAGTGTGTACTTGGACCTTTGCACACCACCATGTTTGAGGGACATTGGCGTGATCACTGCTGATAGGTGGAAGGACAAATATGAATTAACACCTATTTCTGGACAGGAGCAGTTGGGAACAAAGAGTGTGTTGTGGAGTGAAGTGTTTATTTGAGTGTCCAAACTTCCCTCTTTAGGTGGTTATTACTTCTTTACATTCGTGAACATCATAAAAAGCAATGATTATAAATGCCCAGACGCATATTATTACAGCAATTCATTTGTTGAGGTGAGAGGAAATGAGAAGGAAGTTGCTGCACCACTAAATCTATGCCTGAGCACTGCTGAATCCAAACAAAAAGAATTCACGGTGGCTAGATAGGGCTATTTTCTACTGACTCTCTCTGGGGTCCAAAACAGAATCCATTTTTTTTCTTTGATTCTCAGTTTCACTTGTGTAGGGTACCTGTCCCCGCCCCTTCAGCTTGTAGTTTGTCTGTGTTTTTGGATCACAAGTGAGTCTCCAGTAAGGGAGCACGTAGGTGGTCTTGAGTTTTCATCAGTTCTTCTAACCCTGTGTCTTTTGATTGGAGCACTCAAAGGCTGTACTTTTATTCTGATATTTGAGAGCTGTGCTCTTACTGCACTTTGAAATTCTTTTTGTTCTCATTAATATACAATCACATGCAGAAAATTATGTTATTCTGTCTACCCTCTTCACCAAGTCACCCCAAATCCCAGTTACAGCCGCTCTCCGTCAGCATGTACTAAGATGCTGTAGAATCACTACATGTCTTCTCTGTGTTGTACAGCCCTACCCATGACACCCCACCCTACACATTATACATGCTAATCCTAATGCCCCCATTCTTTTTCCCCGCACTTATTACTCCCTTCCCACAAACCCTACCCAGTCCCTTTCTCTTTGGTAACTGTAGGTCCACTCTCGGGTTCTGTGAGTCTGCTGCTGTCTTTTCCTTCAGTTTTTCTTTGTTATCATACTCCACACATGAGTGAAATCATTTGGTACATGTATTTCTCCGCCTGGCCTATTTGACTGAGCATAATACCCTCGAGCTCCATCCACGTTATTGCAAATGATAGGATTCGTTTTCTTCTTATGGCTGCTTACTGCACTTTTTAAACTGGATTTCATTCTTCTTTTTTGTTTGTAGTTTTGCAATGTGCTTTCACCATTGCTCTCCTTGTTTTGAGCAGTAGCTTTGTGCTAATCGATATGTACCTATATCTATCTATCTTTCTGTCTATCTATTTATCAATCACTCAATCAATCATCCTTTTGTCTGTCCATCTGTCCATGTGTGCAGAACAGTTAACCATATACCCTATATCACTTTCCTACACTATGCTCCCCAAAATACTGCAAAGTATCTAGGCTGCAGAGGGAGCACTGGGTTCACCGAGACACTTGCAGTTCGAGTCGGCCGCGTGTACCTACAAAACCAGGGAATGGTTGTGCTGGGACTTGAAGCCGTGTCTCTATCCTCTGTCCTCTTTCATCTCCTCCTATCTTGCTGTCTGTATTTAGCCACATTCATTGACTAAGGGCTCCCTGAAGATCTCAAGTATCATTCCTCTGGGCCTGTTATCGACAGAAAAGTCAACTTGTTGCTTCGCTCACCACCATGTTTGAAGGACATCAGCGTGATCACTGCCGATAGGACGGAGGGTCAAAAAAAAAGGAACACCAATTTCTAGACAGGAGCAGTTGGGAGCTAACAGTGTATTGTGGAGTGACGTGTTTATTTGAGTGTCCAAACTTCCCTCTTTAGGTGGTTATTAGATTTTCACATTCGTGAACATCATAAAATCCACTGATTTCAAAGGCCCAGATGCTTATTATTACAGCAACTCAGATGTTGAGGTGAGAGAAAATGAGAAGTATGTTGCTGCACCACTAAATCTATGGCTGGGAACTGTTGAAACCAAACAAAAAGAATTCACGGTGCCCAGATAGGGCTATTTTCTGCTGACTGTCTCTGGGGACTCAAACAGAATCCATTTGCTTGATTGTTTGATTTTCCGTTTCATTCGTGTAGGGTACTTGTCCAAACAACTTCGGCTTGTAGTTTGTCTGTGTCCTTGGATCTCAAGTGAGTCTCCTGTAAGTAAGCACGTAGGTGTCTTGAGTTTTCATCCCTTCTTTTATCCCTGTGTCTTTTGTTTGCAGCACTCAGTGCCTGACCTTTTATTCTGATGATTCAGAGCTGTGCACTTATTGCACTTAAAGAATATTTTTTATCATTAATCTACAATCACGTGAAGAACATTATGTTTACAATGCTCCCCCCTTCACCAAGTCCCCCCGAAAAACCTCTTCAGTTACTGCCGATCCGCGTAGTTGGATGCTGTAGACCCCTTCACCATGTCCCCCCCAAAAGTCCACGTTACTGTCACTGTCCATCAGTGAGTAGTAAGATGCTATATGATCTCTACTAGTCTTCTCTGTGTTGTACAGTACTCCCCATGCACACCCGACCCCGAGCATTATACATGCTAAACTTAATGCCCCCATTCTTTCTCCCCACACTTATCCCTCCCTTCAGACTCACCCTGCCCAGTCCTTTTTCCTTTGGTTACTTTTAGTCAACTATCGGGTTCTGTGAGTCTGCTGCTGTTTTTTTACTTCAGTTTTTCTTTGTTGTTATACTCCACACATGAGTGAAATCACTTGGTACTTGCCTTTATCCGCCTGCCCTATTTTTCTGAACATACTACCGTCTTGCTCCATCCACATCATTGCAAATGGTAGTATTTGTTTTCTTCTTAAGGCTGCTTACTGCACTTTTTAAACTGGATTTCATTCTTCCTATTTGTTGTAGTTTAGCTATGTTATTCACCATTCAACTCATGGTTATGAACAATAGCTTTGTGTCAATCGACATGTATCTGTATCTATCTATATAAAAGGTCTGTCTGTCTATCTATGTATCTATGTATGTATATATCTATGTATCTATGTGTCTATCTATGTATCTATCTATCTATCTTCCTATCATCTATCTATGATGTCTATCATCTATTAATCTATGTACCTATCTATCTCTCTTTCACCTGTCGTCTGTCTACCTATCTATCTATGAAACAATCATCTTTTTGTCTGCCCATCTATCCTTATGTACAGAACAGTTAACAACATAGCCTATGTCTCTTCCCTACATTATGCTTCCAGAAACCTTGCAAGGTAACTAAGCCATAAGGAGAGCACTGTGTTCACCGATACGCTTTCAGGTAGAGTCAGCAGAGTGTGCTTACAAAACCAGTAAATGGAGGTGAAAGGACTTGAACCCGTATCTTTGTCCTCTGTCCTCTTATACTTCCTGCTCGCTTGTTGACTTTATTTAGCCACATTCAGTGAGTAAGTGATCCCTGAAGACCACAAGTATCCTTCGTCTGGGCCTGTTGTTGACAGAAATGTGTACTTGGACCTTTGCACACCACCATGTTTGAGGGACATTGGCGTGATCACTGCTGTTAGGTGGAAGGACAAATATGAATTAACACCTATTTCTGGACAGGAGCAGTTGGGAACAAAGAGTGTGTTGTGGAGTGAAGTGTTTATTTGAGTGTCCAAACTTCCCTCTTTAGGTGGTTATTACTTCTTTACATTCGTGAACATCATAAAAAGCAATGATTATAAATGCCCAGACGCATATTATTACAGCAATTCATTTGTTGAGGTGAGAGGAAATGAGAAGGAAGTTGCTGCACCACTAAATCTATGCCTGAGCACTGCTGAAACCAAACCAAAAGAATTCACGGTGGCTAGATAGGGCTATTTTCTACTGACTCTCTCTGGGGTCCAAAACAGAATCCATTTCTTTCTTTGTTTCTCAGTTTCACTTGTGTAGGGTACCTGTCCCCGCCCCTTCAGCTTGTAGTTTGTCTGTGTCCTTGGATCTCAAGTGAGTCTCCAGTAAGGGAGCACGTAGGTGGTCTTGAGTTTTCATCAGTTCTTCTAACCCTGTGTCTTTTGATTGGAGCACTCAAAGGCTGTACTTTTATTCTGATATTTGAGAGCTGTGCTCTTACTGCACTTTGAAATTCTTTTTGTTCTCATTAATATACAATCACATGCAGAAAATTATGTTATTCTGTCTACCCTCTTCACCAAGTCACCCCAAATCCCAGTTACAGCCGCTCTCCGTCAGCATGTACTAAGATGCTGTAGAATCACTACATGTCTTCTCTGTGTTGTACAGCCCTACCCATGACACCCCACCCTACACATTATACATGCTAATCCTAATGCCCCCATTCATTTTCCCCGCACTTATTACTCCCTTCCCACAAACCCTACCCAGTCCCTTTCTCTTTGGTAACTGTAGGTCCACTCTCGGGTTCTGTGAGTCTGCTGCTGTCTTTTCCTTCAGTTTTTCTTTGTTATCATACTCCACACATGAGTGAAATCATTTGGTACATGTATTTCTCCGCCTGGCCTATTTGACTGAGCATAATACCCTCGAGCTCCATCCACGTTATTGCAAATGATAGGATTCGTTTTCTTCTTATGGCTGCTTACTGCACTTTTTAAACTGGATTTCATTCTTCTTTTTTGTTTGTAGTTTTGCAATGTGCTTTCACCATTGCTCTCCTTGTTTTGAGCAGTAGCTTTGTGCTAATCGATATGTACCTATATCTGTCTATCTTTCTGTCTATCTATTTATCAATCACTCAATCAATCATCCTTTTGTCTGTCCATCTGTCCATGTGTGAAGAACAGTTAACCATATACCCTATATCACTTTCCTACACTATGCTCCCCAAAATCCTGCAAAGTATCTAGGCTGCAGAGGGAGCACTGGGTTCACCGAGACACTTGCAGTTCGAGTCGGCCGCGTGTACCTACAAAA
This sequence comes from Manis pentadactyla, assembly GCF_030020395.1. NCBI lineage: Eukaryota > Metazoa > Chordata > Mammalia > Pholidota > Manidae > Manis > Manis pentadactyla. The sequence continues at coordinate 162,754,661 of NC_080038.1, read as the reverse complement.
CCAGGGAATGGTTGTGCTGGGACTTGAACCCGTGTCTCTATCCTCTGTCCTCTTTCATCTCCTTCTAACTTGCTGTCTGTATTTAGCCACATTCATTGACTAAGGGCTCCCTGAAGATCTCAAGTATCATTCCTCTGGGCCTGTTGTCGACAGAAAAGTCAACTTGTTGCTTCACTCACCACCATGTTTGCAGGACATCAGCGTGATCACCGCCGATAGGACGGAGGGTCAAATAAAAAGGAACACCAATTTCTAGACAGGAGCAGTTGGGAGCTAACAGTGTATTGTGGAGTGACGTGTTTATTTGAGTGTCCAAACTTCCCTCTTTAGGTGGTTATTAGATTTTCACATTCGTGAACATCATAAAATCCACTGATTTCAAAGGCCCAGATGCTTATTATTACAGCAACTCAGATGTTGAGGTGAGAGAAAATGAGAAGTATGTTGCTGCACCACTAAATCTATGGCTGGGAACTGTTGAAACCAAACAAAAAGAATTCACGGTGGCCAGATAGGGCTATTTTCTGCTGACTGTCTCTGGGGACTCAAACAGAATCCATTTGCTTGATTGTTTGATTTTCCGTTTCACTCGTGTAGGGTAATTGTCCACACACCTTCGGCTTGTAGTTTGTCTGTGTCCTTGGATCTCAAGTGAGTCTCCTGTAAGTAAGCACGTAGGTGTCTTGAGTTTTCATCCCTTCTTTTATCCCTGTGTCTTTTGTTTGCAGCACTCAGTGCCTGACCTTTTATTCTGATGATTCAGAGCTGTGCACTTATTGCACTTAAAGAATATTTTTTATCATTAATCTACAATCACGTGAAGAACATTATGTTTACTCTGCTCCCCCCTTCACCAAGTCCCCCCGAAAAACCTCTTCAGTCACTGTCGATCCGCGTAGTTGGATGCTGTAGACCCCTTCAACATGTCCCCCCCAAAAGTCCCCGTTACTGTCACTGTCCATCAGTGAGTAGTAAGATGCTATATGATCTCTACTAGTCTTCTGTGTGTTGTACAGTACTCCCCATGCACACCCGACCCCGCGCATTATACATGCTAAACTTAATGCCCCCATTCTTTCTCCCCACACTTATCCCTCCCTTCAGACTCACCCTGCCCAGTCCTTTTTCCTTTGGTTACTTTTAGTCAACTCTCGGGTTCTGTGAGTCTGCTGCTGTTTTTTTACTTCAGTTTTTCTTTGTTGTTATACTCCACACATGAGTGAAATCACTTGGTACTTCCTTTTATCCGCCTGCCCTATTTTTCTGAACATACTACCGTCTTGCTCCATCCACGTCATTGCAAATGGTAGTATTTGCTTTCTTCTTAAGGCTGCTTACTGCACTTTTTAATCTGGATTTCATTCTTCCTATTTGTTGTAGTTTAGCTATGTTATTCACCATTCAACTCCTGGTTATGAACAATAGCTTTGTGTCAATCGACATGTATCTGTATCTATCTATATAAAAGGTCTGTCTGTCTATCTATGTATCTATGTATGTATATATCTATGTATCTATGTGTCTATCTATGTACCTATCTATCTATCTTAATATCATCTATCTATGATGTCTATCATCTATTAATCTATGTACCTATCTATCTCTCTTTCACCTGTCGTCTGTCTACCTATCTATCTATGAAACAATCATCTTTTTGTCTGCCCATCTATCCTTATGTGCAGAACAGTTAACAACATAGCCTATGTCTCTTCCCTACATTATGCTTCCAGAAACCTTGCAAGGTAACTAAGCCATAGGGAGAGCACTGTGTTCACCGATACGCTTTCAGGTAGAGTCAGCAGAGTGTGCTTACAAAACCAGTAAATGGAGGTGAAAGGACTTGAACCCGTATCTTTGTCCTCTGTCCTCTTATACTTCCTGCTCGCTTGTTGACTTTATTTAGCCACATTCAGTGAGTAAGTGATCCCTGAAGACCACAAGTATCCTTCGTCTGGGCCTGTTGTTGACAGAAATGTGTACTTGGACCTTTGCACACCACCATGTTTGAGGGACATTGGCGTGATCACTGCTGATAGGTGGAAGGACAAATATGAATTAACACCTATTTCTGGACAGGAGCAGTTGGGAACAAAGAGTGTGTTGTGGAGTGAAGTGTTTATTTGAGTGTCCAAACTTCCCTCTTTAGGTGGTTATTACTTCTTTACATTCGTGAACATCATAAAAAGCAATGATTATAAATGCCCAGACGCATATTATTACAGCAATTCATTTGTTGAGGTGAGAGGAAATGAGAAGGAAGTTGCTGCACCACTAAATCTATGCCTGAGCACTGCTGAAACCAAACCAAAAGAATTCACGGTGGCTAGATAGGGCTATTTTCTACTGACTCTCTCTGGGGTCCAAAACAGAATCCATTTCTTTCTTTGTTTCTCAGTTTCACTTGTGTAGGGTACCTGTCCCCGCCCCTTCAGCTTGTAGTTTGTCTGTGTCCTTGGATCTCAAGTGAGTCTCCAGTAAGGGACCACGTAGGTGGTCTTGAGTTTTCATCAGTTCTTCTAACCCTGTGTCTTTTGATTGGAGCACTCAAAGGCTGTACTTTTATTCTGATATTTGAGAGCTGTGCTCTTACTGCACTTTGAAATTCTTTTTGTTCTCATTAATATACAATCACATGCAGAAAATTATGTTATTCTGTCTACCCTCTTCACCAAGTCACCCCAAATCCCAGTTACAGCCGCTCTCCGTCAGCATGTACTAAGATGCTGTAGAATCACTACATGTCTTCTCTGTGTTGTACAGCCCTACCCATGACACCCCACCCTACACATTATACATGCTAATCCTAATGCTCCCATTCTTTTTCCCCGCACTTATTACTCCCTTCCCACAAACCCTACCCAGTCCCTTTCTCTTTGGTAACTGTAGGTCCACTCTCGGGTTCTGTGAGTCTGCTGCTGTCTTTTCCTTCAGTTTTTCTTTGTTATCATACTCCACACATGAGTGAAATCATTTGGTACATGTATTTCTCCGCCTGGCCTATTTGACTGAGCATAATACCCTCGAGCTCCATCCACGTTATTGCAAATGATAGGATTCGTTTTCTTCTTATGGCTGCTTACTGCACTTTTTAAACTGGATTTCATTCTTCTTTTTTGTTTGTAGTTTTGCAATGTGCTTTCACCATTGCTCTCCTTGTTTTGAGCAGTAGCTTTGTGCTAATCGATATGTACCTATATCTATCTATCTTTCTGTCTATCTATTTATCAATTACTCAATCAATCATCCTTTTGTCTGTCCATCTGTCCATGTGTGAAGAACAGTTAACCATATACCCTATATCACTTTCCTACACTATGCTCCCCAAAATCCTGCAAAGTATCTAGGCTGCAGAGGGAGCACTGGGTTCACCGAGACACTTGCAGTTCGAGTCGGCCGCGTGTACCTACAAAACTAGGGAATGGTTGTGCTGGGACTTGAACCCGTGTCTCTATCCTCTGTCCTCTTTCATCTCCTTCTAAATTGCTGTCTGTATTTAGCCACATTCATTGACTAAGGGCTCCCTGAAGATCTCAAGTATCATTCCTCTGGGCCTGTTGTCGACAGAAAAGTCAACTTGTTGCTTCACTCACCACCATGTTTGAAGGACATCAGCGTGATCACCGCCGATAGGACGGAGGGTCAAATAAAAAGGAACACCAATTTCTAGACAGGAGCAGTTGGGAGCTAACAGTGTATTGTGGAGTGACGTGTTTATTTGAGTGTCCAAACTTCCCTCTTTAGGTGGTTATTAGATTTTCACATTCGTGAACATCATAAAATCCACTGATTTCAAAGGCCCAGATGCTTATTATTACAGCAACTCAGATGTTGAGGTGAGAGAAAATGAGAAGTATGTTGCTGCACCACTAAATCTATGGCTGGGAACTGTTGAAACCAAACAAAAAGAATTCACGGTGGCCAGATAGGGCTATTTTCTGCTGACTGTCTCTGGGGACTCAAACAGAATCCATTTGCTTGATTGTTTGATTTTCCGTTTCACTCGTGTAGGGTAATTGTCCACACACCTTCGGCTTGTAGTTTGTCTGTGTCCTTGGATCTCAAGTGAGTCTCCTGTAAGTAAGCACGTAGGTGTCTTGAGTTTTCATCCCTTCTTTTATCCCTGTGTCTTTTGTTTGCAGCACTCAGTGCCTGACCTTTTATTCTGATGATTCAGAGCTGTGCACTTATTGCACTTAAAGAATATTTTTTATCATTAATCTACAATCACGTGAAGAACATTATGTTTACTATGCTCCCCCCTTCACCAAGTCCCCCCGAAAAACCTCTTCAGTCACTGTCGATCCGCGTAGTTGGATGCTGTAGACCCCTTCAACATGTCCCCCCCAAAAGTCCCCGTTACTGTCACTGTCCATCAGTGAGTAGTAAGATGCTATATGATCTCTACTAGTCTTCTCTGTGTTGTACAGTACTCCCCATGCACACCCGACCCCGAGCATTATACATGCTAAACTTAATGCCCCCATTCTTTCTCCCCACACTTATCCCTCCCTTCAGACTCACCCTGCCCAGTCCTTTTTCCTTTGGTTACTTTTAGTCAACTCTCGGGTTCTGTGAGTCTGCTGCTGTTTTTTTACTTCAGTTTTTCTTTGTTGTTATACTCCACACATGAGTGAAATCACTTGGTACTTGCCTTTATCCGCCTGCCCTATTTTTCTGAACATACTACCGTCTTGCTCCATCCACGTCATTGCAAATGGTAGTATTTGTTTTCTTCTTAAGGCTGCTTACTGCACTTTTTAAACTGGATTTCATTCTTCCTATTTGTTGTAGTTTAGCTATGTTATTCACCATTCAACTCCTGGTTATGAACAATAGTTTTGTGTCAATCGATATGTATCTGTTTCTATCTATCTAATGGTCTGTCTGTCTATGTATGTATGTATGTATGTATGTATGTACGTATCTATGTATCTATCTATCTATCTTCGTATCAACTTTCTATGATGTCTATCATCTATCAATCTATGTACCTATCTATCTATCTTTCATCTGTCATCTGTGTACCTATCTATCTATGAAACAATCATCTTTTTGTCTGACCATCTATCCTTCTGTACAGAACAGTTAACAACATAGCCTATGTCTCTTCCCTACATTATGCTTCCAGAAATCTTGCAAGGTAACTAAGCCATAAGGAGAGCACTGTGTTCACCGATACACTTTCAGGTAGAGTCAGCCGCGTGTGCTTACAAAACCAGTAAATGGAGGTGAAAGGACTTGAACCTATATCTCTGTCCTCTGTCCTCTTATACTTCCTGCTCGCTTGTTGACTTTATTTATCCACATTCAGTGAGTAAGTGATCCCTGAAGACCACGAGTATCAATCGTCTGGTCCGGTTGTCGAAAGAAAAGTGTACTTGGTTCTTTGCACACCACCATGTTTGAGGGACATCGGCGTGATCACTGCTGATAGGTGCAGGGACAAATATAAAGGAACACCTATTTCTGTACAGGAGCAGTTGGTAACAAAGAGTGTGTTGTGGAGTGAAGTGTTTATTTGATTGTCCAAACTTCCCTCTTTAGGTGGTTATTACTTCTTTACATTCGTGAACATCATTAAAAGCAATGATTATAAATGCCCAGACGCATATTATTACAGCAATTCATTTGTTGAAGTGAGAGGAAATGAGAAGGAAGTTGCTGCACCACTAAATCTATGCCTGAGCACTGCTGAAACCAAACCAAAAGAATTCACGGTGGCTAGATAGGGCTATTTTCTACTGACTCTCTCTGGGGTCCAAAACAGAATCCATTTCTTTCTTTGTTTCTCTGTTTCACTTGTGTAGGGTACCTGTCCCCGCCCCTTCAGCTTGTAGTTTGTCTGTGTCCTTAGATCTCAAGTGAGTCTCCAGTAAGGGAGCACGTAGGTGGTCTTGAGTTTTCATCAGTTCTTCTAACCCTGTGTCTTTTGATTGGAGCACTCAAAGGCTGTACTTTTATTCTGATATTTGAGAGCTGTGCTCTTACTGCACTTTGAAATTCTTTTTGTTCTCATTAATATACAATCACATGCAGAAAATTATGTTATTCTGTCTACCCTCTTCACCAAGTCACCCCAAATCCCAGTTACAGCCGCTCTCCGTCAGCATGTACTAAGATGCTGTAGAATCACTACATGTCTTCTCTGTGTTGTACAGCCCTACCCATGACACCCCACCCTACACATTATACATGCTAATCCTAATGCCCCCATTCTTTTTCCCCGCACTTATTACTCCCTTCCCACAAACCCTACCCAGTCCCTTTCTCTTTGGTAAATGTAGGTCCACTCTCGGTTTCTGTGAGTCTGCTGCTGTCTTTTCCTTCAGTTTTTCTTTGTTATCATACTCCACACATGAGTGAAATCATTTGGTACATGTATTTCTCCGCCTGGCCTATTTGACTGAGCATAATACCCTCGAGCTCCATCCATGTTATTGCAAATGATAGGATTCGTTTTCTTCTTATGGCTGCTTACTGCACTTTTTAAACTGGATTTCATTCTTCTTTTTTGTTTGTAGTTTTGCAATGTGCTTTCACCATTGCTCTCCTTGTTTTGAGCAGTAGCTTTGTGCTAATCGATATGTACCTATATCTATCTATCTTTCTGTCTATCTATTTATCAATCACTCAATCAATCATCCTTTTGTCTGTCCATCTGTCCATGTGTGAAGAACAGTTAACCATATACCCTATATCACTTTCCTACACTATGCTCCCCAAAATCCTGCAAAGTATCTAGGCTGCAGAGGGAGCACTGGGTTCACCGAGACACTTGCAGTTCGAGTCGGCCGCGTGTACCTACAAAACCAGGGAATGGTTGTGCTGGGACTTGAAACCGTGTCTCTATCCTCTGTCCTCTTTCATATCCTTCTAACTTGCTGTCTGTATTTAGCCACATTCATTGACTAAGGGCTCCCTGAAGATCTCAAGTATCATTCCTCTGGGCCTATTGTCGACAGAAAAGTCAACTTTTTGCTTCACTCACCACCATGTTTGAAGGACATCAGCGTGATCACCGCCGATAGGACGGAGGGTCAAATAAAAAGGAACACCAATTTCTAGACAGGAGCAGTTGGGAGCTAACAGTGTATTGTGGAGTGACGTGTTTATTTGAGTGTCCAAACTTCCCTCTTTAGGTGGTTATTAGATTTTCACATTTGTGAACATCATAAAATCCACTGATTTCAAAGGCCCAGATGCTTATTATTACAGCAACTCAGATGTTGAGGTGAGAGAAAATGAGAAGTATGTTGCTGCACCACTAAATCTATGGCTGGGAACTGTTGAAACCAAACAAAAAGAATTCACGGTGGCCAGATAGGGCTATTTTCTGCTGACTGTCTCTGGGGACTCAAACAGAATCCATTTGCTTGATTGTTTGATTTTCCGTTTCACTCGTGTAGGGTAATTGTCCACACACCTTCGGCTTGTAGTTTGTCTGTGTCCTTGGATCTCAAGTGAGTCTCCTGTAAGTAAGCACGTAGGTGTCTTGAGTTTTCATCCCTTCTTTTATCCCTGTGTCTTTTATTTGCAGCACTCAGTGCCTGACCTTTTATTCTGATGATTCAGAGCTGTGCACTTATTGCACTTAAAGAATATTTTTTATCATTAATCTACAATCACGTGAAGAACATTATGTTTACTATGCTCCCCCCTTCACCAAGTCCCCCCGAAAACCTCTTCAGTCACTGTCGATCCGCGTAGTTGGATTCTGTAGACCCCTTCACCATGTCCCCCCAAAAGTCCCCGTTACTGTCACTGTCCATCAGTGAGTAGTAAGATGCTATATGATCTCTACTAGTCTTCTCTGTGTTTTACAGTACTCCCCATGCACACCCGACCCCGCGCATTATACATGCTAAACTTAATGCCCCCATTCTTTCTCCCCACACTTATCCCTCCCTTCAGACTCACCCTGCCCAGTCCTTTTTCCTTTGGTTCCTTTTAGTCAACTCTCGGGTTCTGTGAGTCTGCTGCTGTTTTTTTACTTCAGTTTTTCTTTGTTGTTATACTCCACACATGAGTGAAATCACTTGGTACTTGCCTTTATCCGCCTGCCCTATTTTTTTGAACATACTACCGTCTTGCTCCATCCACCTCATTGCAAATGGTAGTATTTGTTTTCTTCTTAAGGCTGCTTACTGCACTTTTTAAACTGGATTTCATTCTTCCTATTTGTTGTAGTTTAGCTATGTTATTCACCATTCAACTCCTGGTTATGAACAATAGTTTTGTGTCAATCGATATGTATCTGTATCTATCTATCTAATGGTCTGTCTGTCTATGTATGTATGTATGTATGTATGTATGTACGTATCTATGTTTCTATCTATCTATCTTCGTATCAACTTTCTATGATGTCTATCATCTATCAATCTATGTACCTATCTATCTATCTATCATCTGTCATCTGTGTACCTATCTATCTATGAAACAATCATCTTTTTGTCTGACCATCTATCCTTCTGTACAGAACAGTTAACAACATAGCCTATGTCTCTTCCCTACATTATGCTTCCAGAAATCTTGCAAGGTAACTAAGCCATAAGGAGAGCACTGTGTTCACCGATACACTTTCAGGTAGAGTCAGCCGCGTGTGCTTACAAAACCAGTAAATGGAGGTGAAAGGACTTGAACCTATATCTCTGTCCTCTGTCCTCTTATACTTCCTGCTCGCTTGTTGACTTTATTTATCCACATTCAGTGAGTAAGTGATCCCTGAAGACCACGAGTATCAATCGTCTGGTCCGGTTGTCGAAAGAAAAGTGTACTTGGTTCTTTGCACACCACCATGTTTGAGGGACATCGGCGTGATCACTGCTGATAGGTGCAGGGACAAATATAAAGGAACACCTATTTCTGGACAGGAGCAGTTGGGAACAAAGAGTGTGTTAGGAGTGAAGTGTTTATTTGAGGGTCCAAACTTCCCACCTTAGGTGGTTATTACTTCTTTACATTCGTGAACATCATAAAAAGCAATGATTTTAAAAGCCCAGACGCATATTATTACAGCAATTCATTTGTTGAGGTGAGAGGAAATGAGAAGGAACTTGCTGCACCACTAAATCTATGCCTGAGCACTGCTGAAATCAAACAAAAAGAATTCACGGTGGCTAGATAGGGCTATTTTCTACTGACTCTCTCTGGGGACTCAAACAGAATTAATTTGTTTGTTTGTTTCTTATTTTCACTTGTATAGGTATTCTGTCCCCGCCTCTTCAGCTTGCAGTTTGTCTGTGTCCTTGGATCTCAATTGAGTCTCCAGTAAGGGAGCACGTAGGAGGTCTTGAGTTTTCATCAGTTCTTCTAACAGTGGGTCTTTTGATTGGAGCACTCAAAGCCTGTACTTTTATTCTGATATTTGAGAGCTGTGCTCTTACTGCACTTTGAAATTCGTTTTGATCTCATTAATATACAATCACATGCAGAACATTATGTTTTCCAGTCTACACCCTTCACCAAATCCCCGGCAAAATCCAGTTACAGTCGCTGTCCGTCAGCGTGTACTAAGATGCTGTAGAATCACTACATGTCTTCTCTGTGTTATGCAGCCGTACAAATGACCCCCCAAGTTACACACTATACATGCTAATCCTAATGCCCCCATTCTTTTTCCCCGCCCTTATTACTCCCTTCCCACAAACCCTCCCCAGTCCCTTTCTTTTTGGTAACTGTTAGACCACTCTCGGGTTCTGTGATTCTGCTGCTGTCTTTTCCTTCAGTTTTTCTTTGTTATCATAATCCACACAAGAGTGAAATCATTTGGTACATGTATTTCTCCTCCTTGAATATTTGACTGAGCATAATACCCTCTAGCTCCATCCACGTTATTGCAAATGATAAGATTTGTTTTCTTCTTATGGCTGCCTACTGCACTTTTTAAACAGGATTTCATTCTTCTTTTTTGTTTGTAGTTTCGCTATGTGCTTTCACCATTGCTCTCCTGGTTATGAGCAGTAGCTTTGTGTTAATCGATATGTACCTATATCTATCTATCTGTCTGTCTAACTATTTATCATTCAATCAATCAATCAATCATCTTTTTGTCTGCCCATCTGTCCTTGTGTACAGAACAGTTAACCATATATCCTATATCACTTTCCTACACTATGCTTCCAAAAATCCTGCAATGTATCTAGGCTGTAGAGAGAGCACTGGGTTCACCGAGACACTTGCAGGTCGAGTCGGCCGCGTGTGCCTAAAAAACCAGGAAATGGTTGTGCCGGGACTTGAACCCGTGTTTCTATCCTCTGTCCTCTTTCATCTCCTTCTAACTTACTGTCTGTATTTAGCCATATTCTTTGACTAAGTGCTCCCTGAAGACCACAAGTATCATTCCTCTGGGCCTTTTGTCGCGAGAAAAGTAAACTTGTTCTTTGCTCACCACCATGTTTGAAGGACATCAGCGTGATAACCGCCGATAGGACGGAGGGTCAAATAAAAAGGAACACGGATTTCTAGACAGGAGCAGTTGGGAGCTAAGAGTGTATTGTGGGGTGACGTGTTTAGTTGAGTGTCCAAACTTCCCTCTTTAGGTAGTTATTAGATCTTCACATTCGTGAACATCATAAAACCCACTGATTTCAAAGTCCCAGACGCTTATTATTAGAGCAACTCAGTTGTTGAGGAGAGAGAAAATGAGAAGTATGTTGCTGCACCACTAAATCAATGGCTGGGAATGGCTGAAACCAAAGAAAAAGAATTCACGGAGGCCAGATAGGGCTATTTTCTTCTGACTGTCCCAGGGGACTCACACAGAATCCATTTGTTTGATTGTTTGTTTTTCAGTTTTACTCGTGTAGCGTATTTGTCCACACACCATAGGCTTGTAGTTTGTCTGTGTCCTTGGATCTCAAGTGAGTCTCCTGTAAGTAAGCACGTAGGTGTCTTGAGTTTTCATCCCTTCTTTTAACCCTGTGTCTTTTGTTTGCTGCACTCAGTGCCTGACCTTTTATTCTGATGATTCAGAGCTGTGCACTTATTGCACTTAAAGAATATTTTTTATCATTAAGGTAAAATCACTTGAAGAGCATTGTGTTTACTATGCTCCCCCCTTCACCAAGTACCCCTGAAAAACCTCTTCAGTCGCTGTCGATCTGCGTAGTTGGATGCTGTAGACCCCTTCACCATGTCCCTCCCAACAGACCCCGTTACAGTCGCTGCCATCAGTGAGTAGTAAGATGCTATATGATCTCTACTAGCCTTCTCTGTGTTGTACAGCACTCCCCATGCCCCCTCGACCCCAAGCATTATACATGCTAAAACTAATGCCCCATTCTTTCTCCTCACACTTATCCCTCCCTTCAGACCCAAACTGCGCAGTCCTTTTCCCTTTGGTAACAGTTAGTCAACTCTCGGGTTCTGTGAGTCTGCTGCTGTTTTTTTCCTTCAGTTTTTCTTTGTTGTTATACTCCACACATGAGTGAAAACACTTGGTACTTGTCTTTCTCCGCCTGGCCTATTTCTCTGAATATACTTCCATCTAGCTCCATCCAGGTCATTGCAAATGGTAGGATTTGTTTTCTTCTTAAGGCTGCTTACTGCACTTTTTGAACTGGATTTCATTCTTCCTTTTTGTTTGTAGTTTAGCTATGTTATTCACCATTCAACTCCTGGTTATGAATAGTTTTGTGTCAATCGATATGTATCTGTATCTATCTATCTAATGGTCTGTCTGTCTATCTGTGTATGTATGTATGTATGTATGTATGTATCTATGTATCTATCTTCGTATCAACTTTCTATGATGTCTATCATCTATCAATCTATGTACCTATCTATCTATCTTTCATCTGTCATCTGTGTACCTATCTATCTATGAAACAATCATCTTTTTGTCTGACCATCTATCCTTCTGTACAGAACAGTTAACAACATAGCCTATGTCTCTTCCCTACATTATGCTTCCAGAAATCTTGCAAGGTAACTAAGCCATAAGGAGAGCACTGTGTTCACCGATACACTTTCAGGTAGAGTCAGCCGCGTGTGCTTACAAAACCAGTAAATGGAGGTGAAAGGACTTGAACCTATATCTCTGTCCTCTGTCCTCTTATACTTCCTGCTCGCTTGTTGACTTTATTTATCCACATTCAGTGAGTAAGTGATCCCTGAAGACCACGAGTATCAATCGTCTGGTCCGGTTGTCGAAAGAAAAGTGTACTTGGTTCTTTGCACACCACCATGTTTGAGGGACATCGGCGTGATCACTGCTGATAGGTGCAGGGACAAATATAAAGGAACACCTATTTCTGGACAGGAGCAGTTGGGAACAAAGAGTGTGTTAGGAGTGAAGTGTTTATTTGAGGGTCCAAACTTCCCACCTTAGGTGGTTATTACTTCTTTACATTCGTGAACATCATAAAAAGCAATGATTTTAAAAGCCCAGACGCATATTATTACAGCAATTCATTTGTTGAGGTGAGAGGAAATGAGAAGGAACTTGCTGCACCACTAAATCTATGCCTGAGCACTGCTGAAATCAAACAAAAAGAATTCACGGTGGCTAGATAGGGCTATTTTCTACTGACTCTCTCTGGGGACTCAAACAGAATTAATTTGTTTGTTTGTTTCTTATTTTCACTTGTATAGGTATTCTGTCCCCGCCTCTTCAGCTTGTAGTTTGTCTGTGTCCTTGGATCTCAAGTGAGTCTCCAGTAAGGGAGCACGTAGGAGGTCTTGAGTTTTCATCAGTTCTTCTAACAGTGGGTCTTTTGATTGGAGCACTCAAAGCCTGTACTTTTATTCTGATATTTGAGAGCTGTGCTCTTACTGCACTTTGAAATTCGTTTTGATCTCATTAATATACAATCACATGCAGAACATTATGTTTTCCAGTCTACACCCTTCACCAAATCCCCGGCAAAATCCAGTTACAGTCGCTGTCCGTCAGCGTGTACTAAGATGCTGTAGAATCACTACATGTCTTCTCTGTGTTATGCAGCCGTACAAATGACCCCCCAAGTTACACACTATACATGCTAATCCTAATGCCCCCATTCTTTTTCCCCGCCCTTATTACTCCCTTCCCACAAACCCTCCCCAGTCCCTTTCTTTTTGGTAACTGTTAGACCACTCTCGGGTTCTGTGATTCTGCTGCTGTCTTTTCCTTCAGTTTTTCTTTGTTATCATAATCCACACAAGAGTGAAATCATTTGGTACATGTATTTCTCCTCCTTGAATATTTGACTGAGCATAATACCCTCTAGCTCCATCCACGTTATTGCAAATGATAAGATTTGTTTTCTTCTTATGGCTGCCTACTGCACTTTTTAAACAGGATTTCATTCTTCTTTTTTGTTTGTAGTTTCGCTATGTGCTTTCACCATTGCTCTCCTGGTTATGAGCAGTAGCTTTGTGTTAATCGATATGTACCTATATCTATCTATCTGTCTGTCTAACTATTTATCATTCAATCAATCAATCAATCATCTTTTTGTCTGCCCATCTGTCCTTGTGTACAGAACAGTTAACCATATATCCTATATCACTTTCCTACACTATGCTTCCAAAAATCCTGCAATGTATCTAGGCTGTAGAGAGAGCACTGGGTTCACCGAGACACTTGCAGGTCGAGTCGGCCGCGTGTGCCTAAAAAACCAGGAAATGGTTGTGCCGGGACTTGAACCCGTGTTTCTATCCTCTGTCCTCTTTCATCTCCTTCTAACTTACTGTCTGTATTTAGCCATATTCTTTGACTAAGTGCTCCCTGAAGACCACAAGTATCATTCCTCTGGGCCTTTTGTCGCGAGAAAAGTAAACTTGTTCTTTGCTCACCACCATGTTTGAAGGACATCAGCGTGATAACCGCCGATAGGACGGAGGGTCAAATAAAAAGGAACACGGATTTCTAGACAGGAGCAGTTGGGAGCTAAGAGTGTATTGTGGGGTGACGTGTTTATTTGAGTGTCCAAACTTCCCTCTTTAGGTAGTTATTAGATCTTCACATTCGTGAACATCATAAAACCCACTGATTTCAAAGTCCCAGACGCTTATTATTAGAGCAACTCAGTTGTTGAGGAGAGAGAAAATGAGAAGTATGTTGCTGCACCACTAAATCAATGGCTGGGAATGGCTGAAACCAAAGAAAAAGAATTCACGGAGGCCAGATAGGGCTATTTTCTTCTGACTGTCCCAGGGGACTCACACAGAATCCATTTGTTTGATTGTTTGTTTTTCAGTTTTACTCGTGTAGCGTATTTGTCCACACACCATAGGCTTGTAGTTTGTCTGTGTCCTTGGATCTCAAGTGAGTCTCCTGTAAGTAAGCACGTAGGTGTCTTGAGTTTTCATCCCTTCTTTTAACCCTGTGTCTTTTGTTTGCTGCACTCAGTGCCTGACCTTTTATTCTGATGATTCAGAGCTGTGCACTTATTGCACTTAAAGAATATTTTTTATCATTAAGGTAAAATCACTTGAAGAGCATTGTGTTTACTATGCTCCCCCCTTCACCAAGTACCCCTGAAAAACCTCTTCAGTCGCTGTCGATCTGCGTAGTTGGATGCTGTAGACCCCTTCACCATGTCCCTCCCAACAGACCCCGTTACAGTCGCTGCCATCAGTGAGTAGTAAGATGCTATATGATCTCTACTAGCCTTCTCTGTGTTGTACAGCACTCCCCATGCCCCCTCGACCCCAAGCATTATACATGCTAAAACTAATGCCCCATTCTTTCTCCTCACACTTATCCCTCCCTTCAGACCCAAACTGCGCAGTCCTTTTCCCTTTGGTAACAGTTAGTCAACTCTCGGGTTCTGTGAGTCTGCTGCTGTTTTTTTCCTTCAGTTTTTCTTTGTTGTTATACTCCACACATGAGTGAAAACACTTGGTACTTGTCTTTCTCCGCCTGGCCTATTTCTCTGAATATACTTCCATCTAGCTCCATCCAGGTCATTGCAAATGGTAGGATTTGTTTTCTTCTTAAGGCTGCTTACTGCACTTTTTGAACTGGATTTCATTCTTCCTTTTTGTTTGTAGTTTAGCTATGTTATTCACCATTCAACTCCTGGTTATGAATAGTTTTGTGTCAATCGATATGTATCTGTATCTATCTATCTAATGGTCTGTCTGTCTATCTGTGTATGTATGTATGTATGTATGTATGTATCTATGTATCTATCTTCGTATCAACTTTCTATGATGTCTATCATCTATCAATCTATGTACCTATCTATCTATCTTTCATCTGTCATCTGTGTACCTATCTATCTATGAAACAATCATCTTTTTGTCTGACCATCTATCCTTCTGTACAGAACAGTTAACAACATAGCCTATGTCTCTTCCCTACATTATGCTTCCAGAAATCTTGCAAGGTAACTAAGCCATAAGGAGAGCACTGTGTTCACCGATACACTTTCAGGTAGAGTCAGCCGCGTGTGCTTACAAAGCCAGTAAATGGAGGTGAAAGGACTTGAACCTATATCTCTGTCCTCTGTCCTCTTATACTTCCTGCTCGCTTGGTGACTTTATTTATCCACATTCAGTGAGTAAGTGATCCCTGAAGACCACGAGTATCAATCGTCTGGTCCGGTTGTCGAAAGAAAAGTGTACTTGGTTCTTTGCACACCACCATGTTTGAGGGACATCGGCGTGATCACTGCTGATAGGTGCAGGGACAAATATAAAGGAACACCTATTTCTGGACAGGAGCAGTTGGGAACAAAGAGTGTGTTGTGTAGTGAAGTGTTTATTTGAGTGTCCAAACTTCCCTCTTTAGGTGGTTATTACTTCTTTACTTTCGTGAACATCATAAAAAGCAATGATTATAAATGCCCAGACGCATATTATTACAGCAATTCATTTGTTGAGGTGAGAGGAAATGAGAAGGAAGTTGCTGCACCACTAAATCTATGCCTGAGCACTGCTGAAACCAAACCAAAAGAATTCACGGTGGCTAGATAGGGCTATTTTCTACTGACTCTCTCTGGGGTCCAAAACAGAATCCATTTCTTTCTTTGTTTCTCTGTTTCACTTGTGTAGGGTACCTGTCCCCGCCCCTTCAGCTTGTAGTTTGTCTGTGTCCTTGGATCTCAAGTGAGTCTCCAGTAAGGGAGCACGTAGGTGGTCTTGAGTTTTCATCAGTTCTTCTAACCCTGTGTCTTTTGATTGGAGCACTCAAAGGCTGTACTTTTATTCTGATATTTGAGAGCTGTGCTCTTACTGCACTTTGAAATTCTTTGTTCTCATTAATATACAATCACATGCAGAAAATTATGTTATTCTGTCTACCCTCTTCACCAAGTCACCCCAAATCCCAGTTACAGCCGCTCTCCGTCAGCATGTACTAAGATGCTGTAGAATCACTACATGTCTTCTCTGTGTTGTACAGCCCTACCCATGACACCCCACCCTACACATTATACATGCTAATCCTAATGCCCCCATTCTTTTTCCCCGCACTTATTACTCCCTTCCCACAAACCCTACCCAGTCCCTTTCTCTTTGGTAACTGTAGGTCCACTCTCGGGTTCTGTGAGTCTGCTGCTGTCTTTTCCTTCAGTTTTTCTTTGTTATCATACTCCACACATGAGTGAAATCATTTGGTACATGTATTTCTCCGCCTGGCCTATTTGACTGAGCATAATACCCTCGAGCTCCATCCACGTTATTGCAAATGATAGGATTCGTTTTCTTCTTATGGCTGCTTACTGCACTTTTTAAACTGGATTTCATTCTTCTTTTTTGTTTGTAGTTTTGCAATGTGCTTTCACCATTGCTCTCCTTGTTTTGAGCAGTAGCTTTGTGCTAATCGATATGTACCTATATCTATCTATCTTTCTGTCTATCTATTTATCAATCACTCAATCAATCATCCTTTTGTCTGTCCATCTGTCCATGTGTGAAGAACAGTTAACCATATACCCTATATCACTTTCCTACACTATGCTCCCCAAAATCCTGCAAAGTATCTAGGCTGCAGAGGGAGCACTGGGTTCACCGAGACACTTGCAGTTCGAGTCGGCCGCGTGTACCTACAAAACCAGGGAATGGTTGTGCTGGGACTTGAACCCGTGTCTCTATCCTCTGTCCTCTTTCATATCCTTCTAACTTGCTGTCTGTATTTAGCCACATTCATTGACTAATTGCTCCCTGAAGATCTCAAGTATCATTCCTCTGGGCCTATTGTCGACAGAAAAGTCAACTTTTTGCTTCACTCACCACCATGTTTGAAGGACATCAGCGTGATCACCGCCGATAGGACGGAGGGTCAAATAAAAAGGAACACCAATTTCTAGACAGGAGCAGTTGGGAGCTAACAGTGTATTGTGGAGTGACGTGTTTATTTGAGTGTCCAAACTTCCCTCTTTAGGTGGTTATTAGATTTTCACATTCGTGAACATCATAAAATCCACTGATTTCAAAGGCCCAGATGCTTATTATTACAGCAACTCAGATGTTGAGGTGAGAGAAAATGAGAAGTATGTTGCTGCACCACTAAATCTATGGCTGGGAACTGATGAAACCAAACAAAAAGAATTCACGGTGGCCAGATAGGGCTATTTTCTGCTGACTGTCTCTGGGGACTCAAACAGAATCCATTTGCTTGATTGTTTGATTTTCCGTTTCACTCGTGTAGGGTAATTGTCCACACACCTTCGGCTTGTAGTTTGTCTGTGTCCTTGGATCTCAAGTGAGTCTCCTGTAAGTAAGCACGTAGGTGTCTTGAGTTTTCATCCCTTCTTTTATCCCTGTGTCTTTTGTTTGCAGCACTCAGTGCCTGACCTTTTATTCTGATGATTCAGAGCTGTGCACTTATTGCACTTAAAGAATATTTTTTATCATTAATCTACAATCACGTGAAGAACATTATGTTTACTATGCTCCCCCCTTCACCAAGTCCCCCCGAAAACCTCTTCAGTCACTGTTGATCCGCGTAGTTGGATGCTGTAGACCCCTTCACCATGTCCCTCCCAACAGACCCCGTTACAGTCGCTGTCCATCAGTGAGTAGTAAGATGCTATATGATCTCTACTAGCCTTCTCTGTGTTGTACAGCACTCCCCATACCCCCTCGACCCCAAGCATTATACATGCTAAAACTAATGCCCCCATTCTTTCTCCTCACACTTATCCCTCCCTTCAGACCCACCCTGCGCAGTCCTTTTCCCTTTGGTAACAGTTAGTCAACTCTCGGGTTCTGTGAGTCTGCTGCTGTTTTTTTCCTTCAGTTTTTCTTTGTTGTTATACTCCACACATGAGTGAAAACACTTGGTACTTGTCTTTCTCCGCCTGGCCTATTTCTCTGAATATACTTCCATCTAGCTCCATCCAGGTCATTGCAAATGGTAGGATTTGTTTTCTTCTTAAGGCTGCTTACTGCACTTTTTGAACTGGATTTCATTCTTCCATTTTGTTTGTAGTTTAGCTATGTTATTCACCATTCAACTCCTGGTTATGAATAGTTTTGTGTCAATCGATATGTATCTGTATCTATCTATCTAATGGTCTGTCTGTCTATCTGTGTATGTATGTATGTATGTATGTATGTATCTATGTATCTATCTATCTTCGTATCAACTTTCTATGATGTCTATCATCTATCAATCTATGTACCTATCTATCTATCTTTCATCTGTCATCTGTGTACCTATATATCTATGAATCAATCATCTTTTTGTCTGACCATCTATCCTTCTGTACAGAACAGTTAACAACATAGCCTATGTCTCTTCCCTACATTATGCTTCCAGAAATCTTGCAAGGTAACTAAGCCATAAGGAGAGCACTGTGTTCACCGATACACTTTCAGGTAGAGTCAGCCGCGTGTGCTTACAAAACCAGTAAATGGAGGTGAAAGGACTTGAACCTGTATCTCTGTCCTCTGTCCTCTTATACTTCCTGCTCGCTTGGTGACTTTATTTATCCACATTCAGTGAGTAAGTGATCCCTGAAGACCACGAGTATCAATCGTCTAGTCCGGTTGTCGAAAGAAAAGTGTACTTGGTTCTTTGCACACCACCATGTTTGAGGGACATCGGCGTGATCACTGCTGATAGGTGCAGGGACAAATATAAAGGAACACCTATTTCTGGACAGGAGCAGTTGGGAACAAAGAGTGTGTTGTGGAGTGAAGTGTTTATTTGAGGGTCCAAACTTCCCACCTTAGGTGGTTATTACTTCTCTACATTCGTGAACATCATAAAAAGCAATGATTTTAAAAGCCCAGACGCATATTATTACAGCAATTCATTTGTTGAGGTGAGAGGAAATGAGAAGGAACTTGCTGCACCACTCAATCTATGCCTGAGCACTGCTGAAATCAAACAAAAAGAATTCACGGTGGCTAGATAGGGCTATTTTCTACTGACTCTCTCTGGGGACTCAAACAGAATTAATTTGTTTGTTTGTTTCTTATTTTCACTTGTATAGGTATTCTGTCCCCGCCTCTTCAGCTTGTAGTTTGTCTGTGTCCTTGGATCTCAAGTGAGTCTCCAGTAAAGGAGCACGTAGGAGGTCTTGAGTTTTCATCAGTTCTTCTAACAGTGGGTCTTTTGATTGGAGCACTCAAAGCCTGTACTTTTATTCTGATATTTGAGAGCTGTGCTCTTACTGCACTTTGAAATTCGTTTTGATCTCATTAATATACAATCACATGCAGAACATTATGTTTTCCAGTCTACACCCTTCACCAAATCCCCGGCAAAATCCAGTTACAGTCGCTGTCCGTCAGCGTGTACTAAGATGCTGTAGAATCACTACATGTCTTCTCTGTGTTATGCAGCCGTACAAATGACCCCCCAAGTTACACACTATACATGCTAATCCTAATGCCCCCATTCTTTTTCCCCGCCCTTATTACTCCCTTCCCACAAACCCTCCCCAGTCCCTTTCTTTTTGGTAACTGTTAGACCACTCTCGGGTTCTGTGATTCTGCTGCTGTCTTTTCCTTCAGTTTTTCTTTGTTATCATAATCCACACAAGAGTGAAATCATTTGGTACATGTATTTCTCCTCCTTGAATATTTGACTGAGCATAATACCCTCTAGCTCCATCCACGTTATTGCAAATGATAAGATTTGTTTTCTTCTTATGGCTGCCTACTGCACTTTTTAAACAGGATTTCATTCTTCTTTTTTGTTTGTAGTTTCGCTATGTGCTTTCACCATTGCTCTCCTGGTTATGAGCAGTAGCTTTGTGTTAATCGATATGTACCTATATCTATCTATCTGTCTGTCTAACTATTTATCATTCAATCAATCAATCAATCATCTTTTTGTCTGCCCATCTGTCCTTGTGTACAGAACAGTTAACCATATATCCTATATCACTTTCCTACACTATGCTTCCAAAAATCCTGCAATGTATCTAGGCTGTAGAGAGAGCACTGGGTTCACCGAGACACTTGCAGGTCGAGTCGGCCGCGTGTGCCTAAAAAACCAGGAAATGGTTGTGCCGGGACTTGAACCCGTGTTTCTATCCTCTGTCCTCTTTCATCTCCTTCTAACTTACTGTCTGTATTTAGCCATATTCTTTGACTAAGTGCTCCCTGAAGACCACAAGTATCATTCCTCTGGGCCTTTTGTCGCGAGAAAAGTAAACTTGTTCTTTGCTCACCACCATGTTTGAAGGACATCAGCGTGATAACCGCCGATAGGACGGAGGGTCAAATAAAAAGGAACACGGATTTCTAGACAGGAGCAGTTGGGAGCTAAGAGTGTATTGTGGGGTGACGTGTTTATTTGAGTGTCCAAACTTCCCTCTTTAGGTAGTTATTAGATCTTCACATTCGTGAACATCATAAAACCCACTGATTTCAAAGTCCCAGACGCTTATTATTAGAGCAACTCAGTTGTTGAGGAGAGAGAAAATGAGAAGTATGTTGCTGCAACACTAAATCAATGGCTGGGAATGGCTGAAACCAAAGAAAAAGAATTCACGGAGGCCAGATAGGGCTATTTTCTTCTGACTGTCCCAGGGGACTCACACAGAATCCATTTGTTTGATTGTTTGTTTTTCAGTTTTACTCGTGTAGCGTATTTGTCCACACACCATAGGCTTGTAGTTTGTCTGTGTCCTTGGATCTCAAGTGAGTCTCCTGTAAGTAAGCACGTAGGTGTCTTGAGTTTTCATCCCTTCTTTTAACCCTGTGTCTTTTGTTTGCTGCACTCAGTGCCTGACCTTTTATTCTGATGATTCAGAGCTGTGCACTTATTGCACTTAAAGAATATTTTTTATCATTAAGGTAAAATCACTTGAAGAGCATTGTGTTTACTATGCTCCCCCCTTCACCAAGTACCCCTGAAAAACCTCTTCAGTCGCTGTCGATCTGCGTAGTTGGATGCTGTAGACCCCTTCACCATGTCCCTCCCAACAGACCCCGTTACAGTCGCTGCCATCAGTGAGTAGTAAGATGCTATATGATCTCTACTAGCCTTCTCTGTGTTGTACAGCACTCCCCATGCCCCCTCGACCCCAAGCATTATACATGCTAAAACTAATGCCCCATTCTTTCTCCTCACACTTATCCCTCCCTTCAGACCCAAACTGCGCAGTCCTTTTCCCTTTGGTAACAGTTAGTCAACTCTCGGGTTCTGTGAGTCTGCTGCTGTTTTTTTCCTTCAGTTTTTCTTTGTTGTTATACTCCACACATGAGTGAAAACACTTGGTACTTGTCTTTCTCCGCCTGGCCTATTTCTCTGAATATACTTCCATCTAGCTCCATCCAGGTCATTGCAAATGGTAGGATTTGTTTTCTTCTTAAGGCTGCTTACTGCACTTTTTGAACTGGATTTCATTCTTCCTTTTTGTTTGTAGTTTAGCTATGTTATTCACCATTCAACTCCTGGTTATGAATAGTTTTGTGTCAATCGATATGTATCTGTATCTATCTAATGGTCTGTCTGTCTATCTGTGTATGTATGTATGTATGTATGTATGTATCTATGTATCTATCTATCTTCGTATCAACTTTCTATGATGTCTATCATCTATCAATCTATGTACCTATCTATCTATCTTTCATCTGTCATCTGTGTACCTATATATCTATGAATCAATCATCTTTTTGTCTGACCATCTATCCTTCTGTACAGAACAGTTAACAACATAGCCTATGTCTCTTCCCTACATTATGCTTCCAGAAATCTTGCAAGGTAACTAAGCCATAAGGAGAGCACTGTGTTCACCGATACACTTTCAGGTAGAGTCAGCCGCGTGTGCTTACAAAACCAGTAAATGGAGGTGAAAGGACTTGAACCTGTATCTCTGTCCTCTGTCCTCTTATACTTCCTGCTCGCTTGGTGACTTTATTTATCCACATTCAGTGAGTAAGTGATCCCTGAAGACCACGAGTATCAATCGTCTAGTCCGGTTGTCGAAAGAAAAGTGTACTTGGTTCTTTGCACACCACCATGTTTGAGGGACATCGGCGTGATCACTGCTGATAGGTGCAGGGACAAATATAAAGGAACACCTATTTCTGGACAGGAGCAGTTGGGAACAAAGAGTGTGTTGTGGAGTGAAGTGTTTATTTGAGGGTCCAAACTTCCCACCTTAGGTGGTTATTACTTCTCTACATTCGTGAACATCATAAAAAGCAATGATTTTAAAAGCCCAGACGCATATTATTACAGCAATTCATTTGTTGAGGTGAGAGGAAATGAGAAGGAACTTGCTGCACCACTCAATCTATGCCTGAGCACTGCTGAAATCAAACAAAAAGAATTCACGGTGGCTAGATAGGGCTATTTTCTACTGACTCTCTCTGGGGACTCAAACAGAATTAATTTGTTTGTTTGTTTCTTATTTTCACTTGTATAGGTATTCTGTCCCCGCCTCTTCAGCTTGTAGTTTGTCTGTGTCCTTGGATCTCAAGTGAGTCTCCAGTAAGGGAGCACGTAGGAGGTCTTGAGTTTTCATCAGTTCTTCTAACAGTGGGTCTTTTGATTGGAGCACTCAAAGCCTGTACTTTTATTCTGATATTTGAGAGCTGTGCTCTTACTGCACTTTGAAATTCGTTTTGATCTCATTAATATACAATCACATGCAGAACATTATGTTTTCCAGTCTACACCCTTCACCAAATCCCCGGCAAAATCCAGTTACAGTCGCTGTCCGTCAGCGTGTACTAAGATGCTGTAGAATCACTACATGTCTTCTCTGTGTTATGCAGCCGTACAAATGACCCCCCAAGTTACACACTATACATGCTAATCCTAATGCCCCCATTCTTTTTCCCCGCCCTTATTACTCCCTTCCCACAAACCCTCCCCAGTCCCTTTCTTTTTGGTAACTGTTAGACCACTCTCGGGTTCTGTGATTCTGCTGCTGTCTTTTCCTTCAGTTTTTCTTTGTTATCATAATCCACACAAGAGTGAAATCATTTGGTACATGTATTTCTCCTCCTTGAATATTTGACTGAGCATAATACCCTCTAGCTCCATCCACGTTATTGCAAATGATAAGATTTGTTTTCTTCTTATGGCTGCCTACTGCACTTTTTAAACAGGATTTCATTCTTCTTTTTTGTTTGTAGTTTCGCTATGTGCTTTCACCATTGCTCTCCTGGTTATGAGCAGTAGCTTTGTGTTAATCGATATGTACCTATATCTATCTATCTGTCTGTCTAACTATTTATCATTCAATCAATCAATCAATCATCTTTTTGTCTGCCCATCTGTCCTTGTGTACAGAACAGTTAACCATATATCCTATATCACTTTCCTACACTATGCTTCCAAAAATCCTGCAATGTATCTAGGCTGTAGAGAGAGCACTGGGTTCACCGAGACACTTGCAGGTCGAGTCGGCCGCGTGTGCCTAAAAAACCAGGAAATGGTTGTGCCGGGACTTGAACCCGTGTTTCTATCCTCTGTCCTCTTTCATCTCCTTCTAACTTACTGTCTGTATTTAGCCATATTCTTTGACTAAGTGCTCCCTGAAGACCACAAGTATCATTCCTCTGGGCCTTTTGTCGCGAGAAAAGTAAACTTGTTCTTTGCTCACCACCATGTTTGAAGGACATCAGCGTGATAACCGCCGATAGGACGGAGGGTCAAATAAAAAGGAACACGGATTTCTAGACAGGAGCAGTTGGGAGCTAAGAGTGTATTGTGGGGTGACGTGTTTAGTTGAGTGTCCAAACTTCCCTCTTTAGGTAGTTATTAGATCTTCACATTCGTGAACATCATAAAACCCACTGATTTCAAAGTCCCAGACGCTTATTATTAGAGCAACTCAGTTGTTGAGGAGAGAGAAAATGAGAAGTATGTTGCTGCAACACTAAATCAATGGCTGGGAATGGCTGAAACCAAAGAAAAAGAATTCACGGAGGCCAGATAGGGCTATTTTCTTCTGACTGTCCCAGGGGACTCACACAGAATCCATTTGTTTGATTGTTTGTTTTTCAGTTTTACTCGTGTAGCGTATTTGTCCACACACCATAGGCTTGTAGTTTGTCTGTGTCCTTGGATCTCAAGTGAGTCTCCTGTAAGTAAGCACGTAGGTGTCTTGAGTTTTCATCCCTTCTTTTAACCCTGTGTCTTTTGTTTGCTGCACTCAGTGCCTGACCTTTTATTCTGATGATTCAGAGCTGTGCACTTATTGCACTTAAAGAATATTTTTTATCATTAAGGTAAAATCACTTGAAGAGCATTGTGTTTACTATGCTCCCCCCTTCACCAAGTACCCCTGAAAAACCTCTTCAGTCGCTGTCGATCTGCGTAGTTGGATGCTGTAGACCCCTTCACCATGTCCCTCCCAACAGACCCCGTTACAGTCGCTGCCATCAGTGAGTAGTAAGATGCTATATGATCTCTACTAGCCTTCTCTGTGTTGTACAGCACTCCCCATGCCCCCTCGACCCCAAGCATTATACATGCTAAAACTAATGCCCCATTCTTTCTCCTCACACTTATCCCTCCCTTCAGACCCAAACTGCGCAGTCCTTTTCCCTTTGGTAACAGTTAGTCAACTCTCGGGTTCTGTGAGTCTGCTGCTGTTTTTTTCCTTCAGTTTTTCTTTGTTGTTATACTCCACACATGAGTGAAAACACTTGGTACTTGTCTTTCTCCGCCTGGCCTATTTCTCTGAATATACTTCCATCTAGCTCCATCCAGGTCATTGCAAATGGTAGGATTTGTTTTCTTCTTAAGGCTGCTTACTGCACTTTTTGAACTGGATTTCATTCTTCCTTTTTGTTTGTAGTTTAGCTATGTTATTCACCATTCAACTCCTGGTTATGAATAGTTTTGTGTCAATCGATATGTATCTGTATCTATCTAATGGTCTGTCTGTCTATCTGTGTATGTATGTATGTATGTATGTATGTATCTATGTATCTATCTATCTTCGTATCAACTTTCTATGATGTCTATCATCTATCAATCTATGTACCTATCTATCTATCTTTCATCTGTCATCTGTGTACCTATATATCTATGAATCAATCATCTTTTTGTCTGACCATCTATCCTTCTGTACAGAACAGTTAACAACATAGCCTATGTCTCTTCCCTACATTATGCTTCCAGAAATCTTGCAAGGTAACTAAGCCATAAGGAGAGCACTGTGTTCACCGATACACTTTCAGGTAGAGTCAGCCGCGTGTGCTTACAAAACCAGTAAATGGAGGTGAAAGGACTTGAACCTGTATCTCTGTCCTCTGTCCTCTTATACTTCCTGCTCGCTTGGTGACTTTATTTATCCACATTCAGTGAGTAAGTGATCCCTGAAGACCACGAGTATCAATCGTCTAGTCCGGTTGTCGAAAGAAAAGTGTACTTGGTTCTTTGCACACCACCATGTTTGAGGGACATCGGCGTGATCACTGCTGATAGGTGCAGGGACAAATATAAAGGAACACCTATTTCTGGACAGGAGCAGTTGGGAACAAAGAGTGTGTTGTGGAGTGAAGTGTTTATTTGAGGGTCCAAACTTCCCACCTTAGGTGGTTATTACTTCTCTACATTCGTGAACATCATAAAAAGCAATGATTTTAAAAGCCCAGACGCATATTATTACAGCAATTCATTTGTTGAGGTGAGAGGAAATGAGAAGGAACTTGCTGCACCACTCAATCTATGCCTGAGCACTGCTGAAATCAAACAAAAAGAATTCACGGTGGCTAGATAGGGCTATTTTCTACTGACTCTCTCTGGGGACTCAAACAGAATTAATTTGTTTGTTTGTTTCTTATTTTCACTTGTATAGGTATTCTGTCCCCGCCTCTTCAGCTTGTAGTTTGTCTGTGTCCTTGGATCTCAAGTGAGTCTCCAGTAAGGGAGCACGTAGGAGGTCTTGAGTTTTCATCAGTTCTTCTAACAGTGGGTCTTTTGATTGGAGCACTCAAAGCCTGTACTTTTATTCTGATATTTGAGAGCTGTGCTCTTACTGCACTTTGAAATTCGTTTTGATCTCATTAATATACAATCACATGCAGAACATTATGTTTTCCAGTCTACACCCTTCACCAAATCCCCGGCAAAATCCAGTTACAGTCGCTGTCCGTCAGCGTGTACTAAGATGCTGTAGAATCACTACATGTCTTCTCTGTGTTATGCAGCCGTACAAATGACCCCCCAAGTTACACACTATACATGCTAATCCTAATGCCCCCATTCTTTTTCCCCGCCCTTATTACTCCCTTCCCACAAACCCTCCCCAGTCCCTTTCTTTTTGGTAACTGTTAGACCACTCTCGGGTTCTGTGATTCTGCTGCTGTCTTTTCCTTCAGTTTTTCTTTGTTATCATAATCCACACAAGAGTGAAATCATTTGGTACATGTATTTCTCCTCCTTGAATATTTGACTGAGCATAATACCCTCTAGCTCCATCCACGTTATTGCAAATGATAAGATTTGTTTTCTTCTTATGGCTGCCTACTGCACTTTTTAAACAGGATTTCATTCTTCTTTTTTGTTTGTAGTTTCGCTATGTGCTTTCACCATTGCTCTCCTGGTTATGAGCAGTAGCTTTGTGTTAATCGATATGTACCTATATCTATCTATCTGTCTGTCTAACTATTTATCATTCAATCAATCAATCAATCATCTTTTTGTCTGCCCATCTGTCCTTGTGTACAGAACAGTTAACCATATATCCTATATCACTTTCCTACACTATGCTTCCAAAAATCCTGCAATGTATCTAGGCTGTAGAGAGAGCACTGGGTTCACCGAGACACTTGCAGGTCGAGTCGGCCGCGTGTGCCTAAAAAACCAGGAAATGGTTGTGCCGGGACTTGAACCCGTGTTTCTATCCTCTGTCCTCTTTCATCTCCTTCTAACTTACTGTCTGTATTTAGCCATATTCTTTGACTAAGTGCTCCCTGAAGACCACAAGTATCATTCCTCTGGGCCTTTTGTCGCGAGAAAAGTAAACTTGTTCTTTGCTCACCACCATGTTTGAAGGACATCAGCGTGATAACCGCCGATAGGACGGAGGGTCAAATAAAAAGGAACACGGATTTCTAGACAGGAGCAGTTGGGAGCTAAGAGTGTATTGTGGGGTGACGTGTTTATTTGAGTGTCCAAACTTCCCTCTTTAGGTAGTTATTAGATCTTCACATTCGTGAACATCATAAAACCCACTGATTTCAAAGTCCCAGACGCTTATTATTAGAGCAACTCAGTTGTTGAGGAGAGAGAAAATGAGAAGTATGTTGCTGCAACACTAAATCAATGGCTGGGAATGGCTGAAACCAAAGAAAAAGAATTCACGGAGGCCAGATAGGGCTATTTTCTTCTGACTGTCCCAGGGGACTCACACAGAATCCATTTGTTTGATTGTTTGTTTTTCAGTTTTACTCGTGTAGCGTATTTGTCCACACACCATAGGCTTGTAGTTTGTCTGTGTCCTTGGATCTCAAGTGAGTCTCCTGTAAGTAAGCACGTAGGTGTCTTGAGTTTTCATCCCTTCTTTTAACCCTGTGTCTTTTGTTTGCTGCACTCAGTGCCTGACCTTTTATTCTGATGATTCAGAGCTGTGCACTTATTGCACTTAAAGAATATTTTTTATCATTAAGGTAAAATCACTTGAAGAGCATTGTGTTTACTATGCTCCCCCCTTCACCAAGTACCCCTGAAAAACCTCTTCAGTCGCTGTCGATCTGCGTAGTTGGATGCTGTAGACCCCTTCACCATGTCCCTCCCAACAGACCCCGTTACAGTCGCTGCCATCAGTGAGTAGTAAGATGCTATATGATCTCTACTAGCCTTCTCTGTGTTGTACAGCACTCCCCATGCCCCCTCGACCCCAAGCATTATACATGCTAAAACTAATGCCCCATTCTTTCTCCTCACACTTATCCCTCCCTTCAGACCCAAACTGCGCAGTCCTTTTCCCTTTGGTAACAGTTAGTCAACTCTCGGGTTCTGTGAGTCTGCTGCTGTTTTTTTCCTTCAGTTTTTCTTTGTTGTTATACTCCACACATGAGTGAAAACACTTGGTACTTGTCTTTCTCCGCCTGGCCTATTTCTCTGAATATACTTCCATCTAGCTCCATCCAGGTCATTGCAAATGGTAGGATTTGTTTTCTTCTTAAGGCTGCTTACTGCACTTTTTGAACTGGATTTCATTCTTCCTTTTTGTTTGTAGTTTAGCTATGTTATTCACCATTCAACTCCTGGTTATGAATAGTTTTGTGTCAATCGATATGTATCTGTATCTATCTAATGGTCTGTCTGTCTATCTGTGTATGTATGTATGTATGTATGTATGTATCTATGTATCTATCTATCTTCGTATCAACTTTCTATGATGTCTATCATCTATCAATCTATGTACCTATCTATCTATCTTTCATCTGTCATCTGTGTACCTATATATCTATGAATCAATCATCTTTTTGTCTGACCATCTATCCTTCTGTACAGAACAGTTAACAACATAGCCTATGTCTCTTCCCTACATTATGCTTCCAGAAATCTTGCAAGGTAACTAAGCCATAAGGAGAGCACTGTGTTCACCGATACACTTTCAGGTAGAGTCAGCCGCGTGTGCTTACAAAACCAGTAAATGGAGGTGAAAGGACTTGAACCTGTATCTCTGTCCTCTGTCCTCTTATACTTCCTGCTCGCTTGGTGACTTTATTTATCCACATTCAGTGAGTAAGTGATCCCTGAAGACCACGAGTATCAATCGTCTAGTCCGGTTGTCGAAAGAAAAGTGTACTTGGTTCTTTGCACACCACCATGTTTGAGGGACATCGGCGTGATCACTGCTGATAGGTGCAGGGACAAATATAAAGGAACACCTATTTCTGGACAGGAGCAGTTGGGAACAAAGAGTGTGTTGTGGAGTGAAGTGTTTATTTGAGGGTCCAAACTTCCCACCTTAGGTGGTTATTACTTCTCTACATTCGTGAACATCATAAAAAGCAATGATTTTAAAAGCCCAGACGCATATTATTACAGCAATTCATTTGTTGAGGTGAGAGGAAATGAGAAGGAACTTGCTGCACCACTCAATCTATGCCTGAGCACTGCTGAAATCAAACAAAAAGAATTCACGGTGGCTAGATAGGGCTATTTTCTACTGACTCTCTCTGGGGACTCAAACAGAATTAATTTGTTTGTTTGTTTCTTATTTTCACTTGTATAGGTATTCTGTCCCCGCCTCTTCAGCTTGTAGTTTGTCTGTGTCCTTGGATCTCAAGTGAGTCTCCAGTAAGGGAGCACGTAGGAGGTCTTGAGTTTTCATCAGTTCTTCTAACAGTGGGTCTTTTGATTGGAGCACTCAAAGCCTGTACTTTTATTCTGATATTTGAGAGCTGTGCTCTTACTGCACTTTGAAATTCGTTTTGATCTCATTAATATACAATCACATGCAGAACATTATGTTTTCCAGTCTACACCCTTCACCAAATCCCCGGCAAAATCCAGTTACAGTCGCTGTCCGTCAGCGTGTACTAAGATGCTGTAGAATCACTACATGTCTTCTCTGTGTTATGCAGCCGTACAAATGACCCCCCAAGTTACACACTATACATGCTAATCCTAATGCCCCCATTCTTTTTCCCCGCCCTTATTACTCCCTTCCCACAAACCCTCCCC
The DNA here is from genome assembly GCF_030020395.1 of Manis pentadactyla. Classification (NCBI taxonomy): domain Eukaryota; kingdom Metazoa; phylum Chordata; class Mammalia; order Pholidota; family Manidae; genus Manis; species Manis pentadactyla. The sequence continues at coordinate 162,724,669 of NC_080038.1, read as the reverse complement.
AGTCCCTTTCTTTTTGGTAACTGTTAGACCACTCTCGGGTTCTGTGATTCTGCTGCTGTCTTTTCCTTCAGTTTTTCTTTGTTATCATAATCCACACAAGAGTGAAATCATTTGGTACATGTATTTCTCCTCCTTGAATATTTGACTGAGCATAATACCCTCTAGCTCCATCCACGTTATTGCAAATGATAAGATTTGTTTTCTTCTTATGGCTGCCTACTGCACTTTTTAAACAGGATTTCATTCTTCTTTTTTGTTTGTAGTTTCGCTATGTGCTTTCACCATTGCTCTCCTGGTTATGAGCAGTAGCTTTGTGTTAATCGATATGTACCTATATCTATCTATCTGTCTGTCTAACTATTTATCATTCAATCAATCAATCAATCATCTTTTTGTCTGCCCATCTGTCCTTGTGTACAGAACAGTTAACCATATATCCTATATCACTTTCCTACACTATGCTTCCAAAAATCCTGCAATGTATCTAGGCTGTAGAGAGAGCACTGGGTTCACCGAGACACTTGCAGGTCGAGTCGGCCGCGTGTGCCTAAAAAACCAGGAAATGGTTGTGCCGGGACTTGAACCCGTGTTTCTATCCTCTGTCCTCTTTCATCTCCTTCTAACTTACTGTCTGTATTTAGCCATATTCTTTGACTAAGTGCTCCCTGAAGACCACAAGTATCATTCCTCTGGGCCTTTTGTCGCGAGAAAAGTAAACTTGTTCTTTGCTCACCACCATGTTTGAAGGACATCAGCGTGATAACCGCCGATAGGACGGAGGGTCAAATAAAAAGGAACACGGATTTCTAGACAGGAGCAGTTGGGAGCTAAGAGTGTATTGTGGGGTGACGTGTTTAGTTGAGTGTCCAAACTTCCCTCTTTAGGTAGTTATTAGATCTTCACATTCGTGAACATCATAAAACCCACTGATTTCAAAGTCCCAGACGCTTATTATTAGAGCAACTCAGTTGTTGAGGAGAGAGAAAATGAGAAGTATGTTGCTGCAACACTAAATCAATGGCTGGGAATGGCTGAAACCAAAGAAAAAGAATTCACGGAGGCCAGATAGGGCTATTTTCTTCTGACTGTCCCAGGGGACTCACACAGAATCCATTTGTTTGATTGTTTGTTTTTCAGTTTTACTCGTGTAGCGTATTTGTCCACACACCATAGGCTTGTAGTTTGTCTGTGTCCTTGGATCTCAAGTGAGTCTCCTGTAAGTAAGCACGTAGGTGTCTTGAGTTTTCATCCCTTCTTTTAACCCTGTGTCTTTTGTTTGCTGCACTCAGTGCCTGACCTTTTATTCTGATGATTCAGAGCTGTGCACTTATTGCACTTAAAGAATATTTTTTATCATTAAGGTAAAATCACTTGAAGAGCATTGTGTTTACTATGCTCCCCCCTTCACCAAGTACCCCTGAAAAACCTCTTCAGTCGCTGTCGATCTGCGTAGTTGGATGCTGTAGACCCCTTCACCATGTCCCTCCCAACAGACCCCGTTACAGTCGCTGCCATCAGTGAGTAGTAAGATGCTATATGATCTCTACTAGCCTTCTCTGTGTTGTACAGCACTCCCCATGCCCCCTCGACCCCAAGCATTATACATGCTAAAACTAATGCCCCATTCTTTCTCCTCACACTTATCCCTCCCTTCAGACCCAAACTGCGCAGTCCTTTTCCCTTTGGTAACAGTTAGTCAACTCTCGGGTTCTGTGAGTCTGCTGCTGTTTTTTTCCTTCAGTTTTTCTTTGTTGTTATACTCCACACATGAGTGAAAACACTTGGTACTTGTCTTTCTCCGCCTGGCCTATTTCTCTGAATATACTTCCATCTAGCTCCATCCAGGTCATTGCAAATGGTAGGATTTGTTTTCTTCTTAAGGCTGCTTACTGCACTTTTTGAACTGGATTTCATTCTTCCTTTTTGTTTGTAGTTTAGCTATGTTATTCACCATTCAACTCCTGGTTATGAATAGTTTTGTGTCAATCGATATGTATCTGTATCTATCTAATGGTCTGTCTGTCTATCTGTGTATGTATGTATGTATGTATGTATGTATCTATGTATCTATCTATCTTCGTATCAACTTTCTATGATGTCTATCATCTATCAATCTATGTACCTATCTATCTATCTTTCATCTGTCATCTGTGTACCTATATATCTATGAATCAATCATCTTTTTGTCTGACCATCTATCCTTCTGTACAGAACAGTTAACAACATAGCCTATGTCTCTTCCCTACATTATGCTTCCAGAAATCTTGCAAGGTAACTAAGCCATAAGGAGAGCACTGTGTTCACCGATACACTTTCAGGTAGAGTCAGCCGCGTGTGCTTACAAAACCAGTAAATGGAGGTGAAAGGACTTGAACCTGTATCTCTGTCCTCTGTCCTCTTATACTTCCTGCTCGCTTGGTGACTTTATTTATCCACATTCAGTGAGTAAGTGATCCCTGAAGACCACGAGTATCAATCGTCTAGTCCGGTTGTCGAAAGAAAAGTGTACTTGGTTCTTTGCACACCACCATGTTTGAGGGACATCGGCGTGATCACTGCTGATAGGTGCAGGGACAAATATAAAGGAACACCTATTTCTGGACAGGAGCAGTTGGGAACAAAGAGTGTGTTGTGGAGTGAAGTGTTTATTTGAGGGTCCAAACTTCCCACCTTAGGTGGTTATTACTTCTCTACATTCGTGAACATCATAAAAAGCAATGATTTTAAAAGCCCAGACGCATATTATTACAGCAATTCATTTGTTGAGGTGAGAGGAAATGAGAAGGAACTTGCTGCACCACTCAATCTATGCCTGAGCACTGCTGAAATCAAACAAAAAGAATTCACGGTGGCTAGATAGGGCTATTTTCTACTGACTCTCTCTGGGGACTCAAACAGAATTAATTTGTTTGTTTGTTTCTTATTTTCACTTGTATAGGTATTCTGTCCCCGCCTCTTCAGCTTGTAGTTTGTCTGTGTCCTTGGATCTCAAGTGAGTCTCCAGTAAGGGAGCACGTAGGAGGTCTTGAGTTTTCATCAGTTCTTCTAACAGTGGGTCTTTTGATTGGAGCACTCAAAGCCTGTACTTTTATTCTGATATTTGAGAGCTGTGCTCTTACTGCACTTTGAAATTCGTTTTGATCTCATTAATATACAATCACATGCAGAACATTATGTTTTCCAGTCTACACCCTTCACCAAATCCCCGGCAAAATCCAGTTACAGTCGCTGTCCGTCAGCGTGTACTAAGATGCTGTAGAATCACTACATGTCTTCTCTGTGTTATGCAGCCGTACAAATGACCCCCCAAGTTACACACTATACATGCTAATCCTAATGCCCCCATTCTTTTTCCCCGCCCTTATTACTCCCTTCCCACAAACCCTCCCCAGTCCCTTTCTTTTTGGTAACTGTTAGACCACTCTCGGGTTCTGTGATTCTGCTGCTGTCTTTTCCTTCAGTTTTTCTTTGTTATCATAATCCACACAAGAGTGAAATCATTTGGTACATGTATTTCTCCTCCTTGAATATTTGACTGAGCATAATACCCTCTAGCTCCATCCACGTTATTGCAAATGATAAGATTTGTTTTCTTCTTATGGCTGCCTACTGCACTTTTTAAACAGGATTTCATTCTTCTTTTTTGTTTGTAGTTTCGCTATGTGCTTTCACCATTGCTCTCCTGGTTATGAGCAGTAGCTTTGTGTTAATCGATATGTACCTATATCTATCTATCTGTCTGTCTAACTATTTATCATTCAATCAATCAATCAATCATCTTTTTGTCTGCCCATCTGTCCTTGTGTACAGAACAGTTAACCATATATCCTATATCACTTTCCTACACTATGCTTCCAAAAATCCTGCAATGTATCTAGGCTGTAGAGAGAGCACTGGGTTCACCGAGACACTTGCAGGTCGAGTCGGCCGCGTGTGCCTAAAAAACCAGGAAATGGTTGTGCCGGGACTTGAACCCGTGTTTCTATCCTCTGTCCTCTTTCATCTCCTTCTAACTTACTGTCTGTATTTAGCCATATTCTTTGACTAAGTGCTCCCTGAAGACCACAAGTATCATTCCTCTGGGCCTTTTGTCGCGAGAAAAGTAAACTTGTTCTTTGCTCACCACCATGTTTGAAGGACATCAGCGTGATAACCGCCGATAGGACGGAGGGTCAAATAAAAAGGAACACGGATTTCTAGACAGGAGCAGTTGGGAGCTAAGAGTGTATTGTGGGGTGACGTGTTTATTTGAGTGTCCAAACTTCCCTCTTTAGGTAGTTATTAGATCTTCACATTCGTGAACATCATAAAACCCACTGATTTCAAAGTCCCAGACGCTTATTATTAGAGCAACTCAGTTGTTGAGGAGAGAGAAAATGAGAAGTATGTTGCTGCAACACTAAATCAATGGCTGGGAATGGCTGAAACCAAAGAAAAAGAATTCACGGAGGCCAGATAGGGCTATTTTCTTCTGACTGTCCCAGGGGACTCACACAGAATCCATTTGTTTGATTGTTTGTTTTTCAGTTTTACTCGTGTAGCGTATTTGTCCACACACCATAGGCTTGTAGTTTGTCTGTGTCCTTGGATCTCAAGTGAGTCTCCTGTAAGTAAGCACGTAGGTGTCTTGAGTTTTCATCCCTTCTTTTAACCCTGTGTCTTTTGTTTGCTGCACTCAGTGCCTGACCTTTTATTCTGATGATTCAGAGCTGTGCACTTATTGCACTTAAAGAATATTTTTTATCATTAAGGTAAAATCACTTGAAGAGCATTGTGTTTACTATGCTCCCCCCTTCACCAAGTACCCCTGAAAAACCTCTTCAGTCGCTGTCGATCTGCGTAGTTGGATGCTGTAGACCCCTTCACCATGTCCCTCCCAACAGACCCCGTTACAGTCGCTGCCATCAGTGAGTAGTAAGATGCTATATGATCTCTACTAGCCTTCTCTGTGTTGTACAGCACTCCCCATGCCCCCTCGACCCCAAGCATTATACATGCTAAAACTAATGCCCCATTCTTTCTCCTCACACTTATCCCTCCCTTCAGACCCAAACTGCGCAGTCCTTTTCCCTTTGGTAACAGTTAGTCAACTCTCGGGTTCTGTGAGTCTGCTGCTGTTTTTTTCCTTCAGTTTTTCTTTGTTGTTATACTCCACACATGAGTGAAAACACTTGGTACTTGTCTTTCTCCGCCTGGCCTATTTCTCTGAATATACTTCCATCTAGCTCCATCCAGGTCATTGCAAATGGTAGGATTTGTTTTCTTCTTAAGGCTGCTTACTGCACTTTTTGAACTGGATTTCATTCTTCCTTTTTGTTTGTAGTTTAGCTATGTTATTCACCATTCAACTCCTGGTTATGAATAGTTTTGTGTCAATCGATATGTATCTGTATCTATCTAATGGTCTGTCTGTCTATCTGTGTATGTATGTATGTATGTATGTATGTATCTATGTATCTATCTATCTTCGTATCAACTTTCTATGATGTCTATCATCTATCAATCTATGTACCTATCTATCTATCTTTCATCTGTCATCTGTGTACCTATATATCTATGAATCAATCATCTTTTTGTCTGACCATCTATCCTTCTGTACAGAACAGTTAACAACATAGCCTATGTCTCTTCCCTACATTATGCTTCCAGAAATCTTGCAAGGTAACTAAGCCATAAGGAGAGCACTGTGTTCACCGATACACTTTCAGGTAGAGTCAGCCGCGTGTGCTTACAAAACCAGTAAATGGAGGTGAAAGGACTTGAACCTGTATCTCTGTCCTCTGTCCTCTTATACTTCCTGCTCGCTTGGTGACTTTATTTATCCACATTCAGTGAGTAAGTGATCCCTGAAGACCACGAGTATCAATCGTCTAGTCCGGTTGTCGAAAGAAAAGTGTACTTGGTTCTTTGCACACCACCATGTTTGAGGGACATCGGCGTGATCACTGCTGATAGGTGCAGGGACAAATATAAAGGAACACCTATTTCTGGACAGGAGCAGTTGGGAACAAAGAGTGTGTTGTGGAGTGAAGTGTTTATTTGAGGGTCCAAACTTCCCACCTTAGGTGGTTATTACTTCTCTACATTCGTGAACATCATAAAAAGCAATGATTTTAAAAGCCCAGACGCATATTATTACAGCAATTCATTTGTTGAGGTGAGAGGAAATGAGAAGGAACTTGCTGCACCACTCAATCTATGCCTGAGCACTGCTGAAATCAAACAAAAAGAATTCACGGTGGCTAGATAGGGCTATTTTCTACTGACTCTCTCTGGGGACTCAAACAGAATTAATTTGTTTGTTTGTTTCTTATTTTCACTTGTATAGGTATTCTGTCCCCGCCTCTTCAGCTTGTAGTTTGTCTGTGTCCTTGGATCTCAAGTGAGTCTCCAGTAAGGGAGCACGTAGGAGGTCTTGAGTTTTCATCAGTTCTTCTAACAGTGGGTCTTTTGATTGGAGCACTCAAAGCCTGTACTTTTATTCTGATATTTGAGAGCTGTGCTCTTACTGCACTTTGAAATTCGTTTTGATCTCATTAATATACAATCACATGCAGAACATTATGTTTTCCAGTCTACACCCTTCACCAAATCCCCGGCAAAATCCAGTTACAGTCGCTGTCCGTCAGCGTGTACTAAGATGCTGTAGAATCACTACATGTCTTCTCTGTGTTATGCAGCCGTACAAATGACCCCCCAAGTTACACACTATACATGCTAATCCTAATGCCCCCATTCTTTTTCCCCGCCCTTATTACTCCCTTCCCACAAACCCTCCCCAGTCCCTTTCTTTTTGGTAACTGTTAGACCACTCTCGGGTTCTGTGATTCTGCTGCTGTCTTTTCCTTCAGTTTTTCTTTGTTATCATAATCCACACAAGAGTGAAATCATTTGGTACATGTATTTCTCCTCCTTGAATATTTGACTGAGCATAATACCCTCTAGCTCCATCCACGTTATTGCAAATGATAAGATTTGTTTTCTTCTTATGGCTGCCTACTGCACTTTTTAAACAGGATTTCATTCTTCTTTTTTGTTTGTAGTTTCGCTATGTGCTTTCACCATTGCTCTCCTGGTTATGAGCAGTAGCTTTGTGTTAATCGATATGTACCTATATCTATCTATCTGTCTGTCTAACTATTTATCATTCAATCAATCAATCAATCATCTTTTTGTCTGCCCATCTGTCCTTGTGTACAGAACAGTTAACCATATATCCTATATCACTTTCCTACACTATGCTTCCAAAAATCCTGCAATGTATCTAGGCTGTAGAGAGAGCACTGGGTTCACCGAGACACTTGCAGGTCGAGTCGGCCGCGTGTGCCTAAAAAACCAGGAAATGGTTGTGCCGGGACTTGAACCCGTGTTTCTATCCTCTGTCCTCTTTCATCTCCTTCTAACTTACTGTCTGTATTTAGCCATATTCTTTGACTAAGTGCTCCCTGAAGACCACAAGTATCATTCCTCTGGGCCTTTTGTCGCGAGAAAAGTAAACTTGTTCTTTGCTCACCACCATGTTTGAAGGACATCAGCGTGATAACCGCCGATAGGACGGAGGGTCAAATAAAAAGGAACACGGATTTCTAGACAGGAGCAGTTGGGAGCTAAGAGTGTATTGTGGGGTGACGTGTTTATTTGAGTGTCCAAACTTCCCTCTTTAGGTAGTTATTAGATCTTCACATTCGTGAACATCATAAAACCCACTGATTTCAAAGTCCCAGACGCTTATTATTAGAGCAACTCAGTTGTTGAGGAGAGAGAAAATGAGAAGTATGTTGCTGCAACACTAAATCAATGGCTGGGAACGGCTGAAACCAAAGAAAAAGAATTCACGGAGGCCAGATAGGGCTATTTTCTTCTGACTGTCCCAGGGGACTCACACAGAATCCATTTGTTTGATTGTTTGTTTTTCAGTTTTACTCGTGTAGCGTATTTGTCCACACACCATAGGCTTGTAGTTTGTCTGTGTCCTTGGATCTCAAGTGAGTCTCCTGTAAGTAAGCACGTAGGTGTCTTGAGTTTTCATCCCTTCTTTTAACCCTGTGTCTTTTGTTTGCTGCACTCAGTGCCTGACCTTTTATTCTGATGATTCAGAGCTGTGCACTTATTGCACTTAAAGAATATTTTTTATCATTAAGGTAAAATCACTTGAAGAGCATTGTGTTTACTATGCTCCCCCTTCACCAAGTACCCCTGAAAAACCTCTTCAGTCGCTGTCTATCTGCGTAGTTCGATGCTGTAGACCCCTTCACCATGTCCCTCCCAACAGACCCCGTTACAGTCGCTGTCCATCAGTGAGTAGTAAGATGCTATATGATCTCTACTAGCCTTCTCTGTGTTGTACAGCACTCCCCATGCCCCCTCGACCCCAAGCATTATACATGCTAAAACTAATGCCCCCATTCTTTCTCCTCACACTTATCCCTCCCTTCAGACCCACCCTGCGCAGTCCTTTTCCCTTTGGTAACAGTTAGTCAACTCTCGGGTTCTGTGAGTCTGCTGCTGTTTTTTTCCTTCAGTTTTTCTTTGTTGTTATACTCCACACATGAGTGAAAACACTTGGTACTTGTCTTTCTCCGCCTGGCCTATTTCTCTGAATATACTTCCATCTAGCTCCATCCAGGTCATTGCAAATGGTAGGATTTGTTTTCTTCTTAAGGCTGCTTACTGCACTTTTTGAACTGGATTTCATTCTTCCTTTTTGTTTGTAGTTTAGCTATGTTATTCACCATTCAACTCCTGGTTATGAATAGTTTTGTGTCAATCAATATGTATCTGTATCTATCTATCTAATGGTCTGTCTGTCTATCTATGTAAGTATGTATATATGTATGTATGTATCTATGTATCTATCTATCTATCTTCGTATCAACTTTCTATGATGTCTATCATCTATCAATCTATGTACCTATCTATCTACCTTTCATCTGTCATCTGTGTACCTATATATCTATGAATCAATCATCTTTTTGTCTGACCATCTATCCTTCTGTACAGAACAGTTAACAACATAGCCTATGTCTCTTCCCTACATTATGCTTCCAGAAATCTTGCAAGGTAACTAAGCCATAAGCAGAGCACTGTGTTCACCGATACACTTTCAGGTAGAGTCAGCCGCGTGTGCTTACAAAACCAGTAAATGGAGTTGAAAGGACTTGAACCTATATCTCTGTCCTCTGTCCTCTTATACTTCCTGCTCGCTTGGTGACTTTATTTATCCACATTCAGTGAGTAAGTGATCCCTGAAGACCACGAGTATCAATCGTCTGGTCCGGTTGTCGAAAGAAAAGTGTACTTGGTTCTTTGCACACCACCATGTTTGAGGGACATCGGCGTGATCACTGCTGATAGGTGCAGGGACAAATATAAAGGAACACCTATTTCTGGACAGGAGCAGTTGGGAACAAAGAGTGTGTTGGGAGTGAAGTGTTTATTTGAGGGTCCAAACTTCAAACCTTAGGTGGTTATTACTTCTTTACATTCGTGAACATCATAAAAAGCAATGATTTTAAAAGCCCAGACGCATATTATTACAGCAATTCATTTGTTGAGGTGAGAGGAAATGAGAAGGAACTTGCTGCACCACTAAATCTATGCCTGAGCACTGCTGAAATCAAACAAAAAGAATTCACGGTGGCTAGATAGGGCTATTTTCTACTGACTCTCTCTGGGGACTCAAACAGAATTAATTTGTTTGTTTGTTTCTTATTTTCACTTGTATAGGTATTCTGTCCCCGCCCCTTCAGCTTGTAGTTTGTCTGTGTCCTTGGATCTCAAGTGAGTCTCCAGTAACGAGCACGTAGGAGGTCTTGAGTTTTCATCAGTTCTTCTAACAGTGGGTCTTTTGATTGGAGCACTCAAAGCCTGTACTTTTATTCTGATATTTGAGAGCTGTGCTCTTACTGCACTTTGAAATTCGTTTTGATCTCATTAATATACAATCACATGCAGAACATTATGTTTTCCAGTCTACACCCTTCACCAAATCCCCGGCAAAATCCAGTTACAGTCGCTGTCCGTCAGCGTGTACTAAGATGCTGTAGAATCACTACATGTCTTCTCTGTGTTATGCAGCCGTACAAATGACCCCCCAAGTTACACACTATACATGCTAATCCTAATGCCCCCATTCTTTTTCCCCGCCCTTATTACTCCCTTCCCACAAACCCTCCCCAGTCCCTTTCTTTTTGGTAACTGTTAGACCACTCTCGGGTTCTGTGATTCTGCTGCTGTCTTTTCCTTCAGTTTTTCTTTGTTATCATAATCCACACAAGAGTGAAATCATTTGGTACATGTATTTCTCCTCCTTGAATATTTGACTGAGCATAATACCCTCTAGCTCCATCCACGTTATTGCAAATGATAAGATTTGTTTTCTTCTTATGGCTGCCTACTGCACTTTTTAAACAGGATTTCATTCTTCTTTTTTGTTTGTAGTTTCGCTATGTGCTTTCACCATTGCTCTCCTGGTTATGAGCAGTAGCTTTGTGTTAATCGATATGTACCTATATCTATCTATCTGTCTGTCTAACTATTTATCATTCAATCAATCAATCAATCATCTTTTTGTCTGCCCATCTGTCCTTGTGTACAGAACAGTTAACCATATATCCTATATCACTTTCCTACACTATGCTTCCAAAAATCCTGCAATGTATCTAGGCTGTAGAGAGAGCACTGGGTTCACCGAGACACTTGCAGGTCGAGTCGGCCGCGTGTGCCTAAAAAACCAGGAAATGGTTGTGCCGGGACTTGAACCCGTGTTTCTATCCTCTGTCCTCTTTCATCTCCTTCTAACTTACTGTCTGTATTTAGCCATATTCTTTGACTAAGTGCTCCCTGAAGACCACAAGTATCATTCCTCTGGGCCTTTTGTCGCGAGAAAAGTAAACTTGTTCTTTGCTCACCACCATGTTTGAAGGACATCAGCGTGATAACCACCGATAGGACGGAGGGTCAAATAAAAAGGAACACGGATTTCTAGACAGGAGCAGTTGGGAGCTAAGAGTGTATTGTGGGGTGACGTGTTTATTTGAGTGTCCACACTTCCCTCTTTAGGTAGTTATTAGATCTTCACATTCGTGAACATCATAAAACCCACTGATTTCAAAGTCCCAGACGCTTATTATTAGAGCAACTCAGTTGTTGAGGAGAGAGAAAATGAGAAGTATGTTGCTGCACCACTAAATCAATGGCTGGGAACGGCTGAAACCAAAGAAAAAGAATTCACGGAGGCCAGATAGGGCTATTTTCTTCTGACTGTCCCAGGGGACTCACACAGAATCCATTTGTTTGATTGTTTGTTTTTCAGTTTTACTCGTGTAGCGTATTTGTCCACACACCATAGGCTTGTAGTTTGTCTGTGTCCTTGGATCTCAAGTGAGTCTCCTGTAAGTAAGCACGTAGGTGTCTTGAGTTTTCATCCCTTCTTTTAACCCTGTGTCTTTTGTTTGCTGCACTCAGTGCCTGACCTTTTATTCTGATGATTCAGAGCTGTGCACTTATTGCACTTAAAGAATATTTTTTATCATTAAGGTAAAATCACTTGAAGAGCATTGTGTTTACTATGCCCCCCCTTCACCAAGTACCCCTGAAAAACCTCTTCAGTCGCTGTCGATCTGCGTAGTTGGATGCTGTAGACCCCTTCACCATGTCCCTCCCAACAGACCCCGTTACAGTCGCTGTCCATCAGTGAGTAGTAAGATGCTATATGATCTCTACTAGCCTTCTCTGTGTTGTACAGCACTCCCCATGCCCCCTCGACCCCAAGCATTATACATGCTAAAACTAATGCCCCCATTCTTTCTCCTCACACTTATCCCTCCCTTCAGACCCACCCTGCGCAGTCCTTTTCCCTTTGGTAACAGTTAGTCAACTCTCGGGTTCTGTGAGTCTGCTGCTGTTTTTTTCCTTCAGTTTTTCTTTGTTGTTATACTCCACACATGAGTGAAAACACTTGGTACTTGTCTTTCTCCGCCTGGCCTATTTCTCTGAATATACTTCCATCTAGCTCCATCCAGGTCATTGCAAATGGTAGGATTTGTTTTCTTCTTAAGGCTGCTTACTGCACTTTTTGAACTGGATTTCATTCTTCCTTTTTGTTTGTAGTTTAGCTATGTTATTCACCATTCAACTCCTGGTTATGAACAATAGTTTTGTGTCAATCGATATGTATCTGTATCTATCTATCTAATGGTCTGTCTGTCTATCTGTGTATGTATGTATGTATGTATGTATGTATGTATCTATGTATCTATCTATCTTCGTATCAACTTTCTATGATGTCTATCATCTATCAATCTATGTACCTATCTATCTATCTTTCATCTGTCATCTGTGTACCTATATATCTATGAATCAATCATCTTTTTGTCTGACCATCTATCCTTCTGTACAGAACAGTTAACAACATAGCCTATGTCTCTTCCCTACATTATGCTTCCAGAAATCTTGCAAGGTAACTAAGCCATAAGGAGAGCACTGTGTTCACCGATACACTTTCAGGTAGAGTCAGCCGCGTGTGCTTACAAAACCAGTAAATGGAGGTGAAAGGACTTGAACCTGTATCTCTGTCCTCTGTCCTCTTATACTTCCTGCTCGCTTGGTGACTTTATTTATCCACATTCAGTGAGTAAGTGATCCCTGAAGACCACGAGTATCAATCGTCTGGTCCGGTTGTCGAAAGAAAAGTGTACGTGGTTCTTTGCACACCACCACGTTTGAGGGACATCGGCGTGATCACTGCTGATAGGTGCAGGGACAAATATAAAGGAACACCTATTTCTGGACAGGAGCAGTTGGGAACAAAGAGTGTGTTGTGGAGTGAAGTGTTTATTTGAGGGTCCAAACTTCCCTCTTAGTTGGTTTTTACTTCTTTACATTCGTGAACATCATAAAAAGCAATGATTTTAAAAGCCCAGACACATATTATTACAGCAATTCATTTGTTGAGGTGAGAGGAAATGAGAAGGAACTTGCTGCACCACTCAATCTATGCCTGAGCACTGCTGAAATCAAACAAAAAGAATTCACGGTGGCTAGATAGGGCTATTTTCTACTGACTCTCTCTGGGGACTCAAACAGAATTAATTTGTTTGTTTGTTTCTTATTTTCACTTGTATAGGTATTCTGTCCCCGCCCCTTCAGCTTGTAGTTTGTCTGTGTCCTTGGATCTCAAGTGAGTCTCCAGTAACGAGCACGTAGGAGGTCTTGAGTTTTCATCAGTTCTTCTAACAGTGGGTCTTTTGATTGGAGCACTCAAAGCCTGTACTTTTATTCTGATATTTGAGAGCTGTGCTCTTACTGCACTTTGAAATTCGTTTTGATCTCATTAATATACAATCACATGCAGAACATTATGTTTTCCAGTCTACACCCTTCACCAAATCCCCGGCAAAATCCAGTTACAGTCGCTGTCCGTCAGCGTGTACTAAGATGCTGTAGAATCACTACATGTCTTCTCTGTGTTATGCAGCCGTACAAATGACCCCCCAAGTTACACACTATACATGCTAATCCTAATGCCCCCATTCTTTTTCCCCGCCCTTATTACTCCCTTCCCACAAACCCTCCCCAGTCCCTTTCTTTTTGGTAACTGTTAGACCACTCTCGGGTTCTGTGATTCTGCTGCTGTCTTTTCCTTCAGTTTTTCTTTGTTATCATAATCCACACAAGAGTGAAATCATTTGGTACATGTATTTCTCCTCCTTGAATATTTGACTGAGCATAATACCCTCTAGCTCCATCCACGTTATTGCAAATAATAGGATTTGTTTTCTTCTTATGGCTGCCTACTGCACTTTTTAAACAGGATTTCATTCTTTTTTGTTTGTAGTTTCGCTATGTGCTTTCACCATTGCTCTCCTGGTTATGAGCAGTAGCTTTGTGTTAATCGATATGTACCTATATCTATCTATCTGTCTGTCTATCTGTTTATCATTCAATCAATCAATCAATCATATTTTTGTCTGCCCATCTGTCCTTGTGTACAGAACAGTTAACCATATATCCTATATCACTTTCCTACACTATGCTTCCAAAAATCCTGCAATGTATCTAGGCTGTAGAGAGAGCACTGTGTTCACCGAGACACTTGCAGGTCGAGTCGGCCACGTGTGCCTAAAAAACCAGGAAATGGTTGTGCCGGGACTTGAACCCGTGTTTCTATCCACTGTCCTCTTTCATCTCCTTCTAACTTATTGTCTGTATTTAGCCATATTCTTTGACTAAGTGCTCCCTGAAGACCACAAGTATCATTCCTGTGGGCCTTTTGTCGCGAGAAAAGTAAACTTGTTCTTTGCTCACCACCATGTTTAAAGGACATCAGCGTGATAACCGCCGATAGGACGGAGGGTCAAATAAAAAGGAACACGGATTTCTAGACAGGAGCAGTTGGGAGCTAAGAGTGTATTGTGGGGTGACGTGTTTATTTGAGTGTCCAAACTTCCCTCTTTAGGTAGTTATTAGATCTTCACATTCGTGAACATCATAAAACCCACTGATTTCAAAGTCCCAGACGCTTATTATTAGAGCAACTCAGTTGTTGAGGAGAGAGAAAATGAGAAGTATGTTGCTGCACCACTAAATCAATGGCTGGGAACGGCTGAAACCAAAGAAAAAGAATTCACGGAGGCCAGATAGGGCTATTTTCTGCTGACTGTCCCAGGGGACTCACACAGAATCCATTTGTTTGATTGTTTGTTTTTCAGTTTCACTCGTGTAGCGTATTTGTCCACACACCATAGGCTTGTAGTTTGTCTGTGTCCTTGGATCTCAAGTGAGTCTCCTGTAAGTAAGCACGTAGGTGTCTTGAGTTTTCATCCCTTCTTTTAACCCTGTGTCTTTTGTTTGCTTCACTCAGTGCCTGACCTTTTATTCTGATGATTCAGAGCTGTGCACTTATTGCACTTAAAGAATATTTTTTATCATTAAGGTAAAATCACTTGAAGAGCATTGTGTTTACTATGCTCCCCCCTTCACCAAGTACCCCTGAAAAACCTCTTCAGACGCTGTCGATCTGCGTAGTTGGATGCTGTAGACCCCTTCACCATGTCCCTCCCAACAGACCCCGTTACAGTCGCTGTCCATCAGTGAGTAGTAAGATGCTATATGATCTCTACTAGCCTTCTCTGTGTTGTACAGCACTCCCCATGCCCCCTCGACCCCAAGCATTATACATGCTAAAACTAATGCCCCCATTCTTTCTCCTCACACTTATCCCTCCCTTCAGACCCACCCTGCGCAGTCCTTTTCCCTTTGGTAACAGTTAGTCAACTCTCGGGTTCTGTGAGTCTGCTGCTGTTTTTTTCCTTCAGTTTTTCTTTGTTGTTATACTCCACACATGAGTGAAAACAATTGGTACTTGTCTTTCTCCGCCTGGCTTATTTCTCTGAATATACTTCCATCTAGCTCCATCCAGGTCATTGCAAATGGTAGGATTTGTTTTCTTCTTAAGGCTGCTTACTGCACTTTTTGAACTGGATTTCATTCTTCCTTTTTGTTTGTAGTTTAGCTATGTTATTCACCATTCAACTCCTGGTTATGAACAATAGTTTTGTGTCAATCGATATGTAACTGTATCTATCTATCTAATGGTCTGTCTGTCTATCTATATATCTATGTATGTATATATCTATGTATCTAAGTGTCTATCTATGTATCTATCTATCTATCTTCCTATCATCTATCTATGATGTCTATCATCTATTAATCTATGTACCTATCTATCTCTCTTTCACCTGTCGTCTGTCTACCTATCTATCTATGAAACAATCATCTTTTTGTCTGCCCGTCTATCCTTATGTACAGAACAGTTAACAACATAGTCTATGTCTCTTTGCTACATTATGCTTCCAGAAACCTTGCAAGGTAACTAAGCCATAAGGAGAGCACTGTGTTCACCGATACGCTTTCAGGTAGAGTCAGCAGAGTGTGCTTACAAAACCAGTAAATGGAGGTGAAAGGACTTGAACCCGTATCTTTGTCCTCTGTCCTCTTATACTTCCTGCTCGCTTGTTGACTTTATTTAGCCACATTCAGTGGGTAAGTGATCCCTGAAGACCACAAGTATCCTTCGTCTGGGAATGTTGTCGACAGAAATGTGTACTTGGACCTTTGCACACCACCATGTTTGAGGGACATTGGCGTGATCACTGCTGATAGGTGGAAGGACAAATATGAATTAACACCTATTTCTGGACAGGAGCAGTTGGGAACAAAGAGTGTGTTGTGGAGTGAAGTGTTTATTTGAGTGTCCAAACTTCCCTCTTTAGGTGGTTATTACTTCTTTACATTCGTGAACATCATAAAAAGCAATGATTATAAATGCCCAGACGCATATTATTACAGCAATTCATTTGTTGAGGTGAGAGGAATTGAGAAGGAAGTTGCTGCACCACTAAATCTATGCCTGAGCACTGCTGAAACCAAACCAAAAGAATTCACGGTGGCTAGATAGGGCTATTTTCTACTGACTCTCTCTGGGGTCCAAAACAGAATCCATTTCTTTCTTTGTTTCTCAGTTTCACTTGTGTAGGGTACCTGTCCCCGCCCCTTCAGCTTGTAGTTTGTCTGTGTCCTTGGATCTCAAGTGAGTCTCCAGTAAGGGAGCACGTAGGTGGTCTTGAGTTTTCATCAGTTCTTCTAACCCTGTGTCTTTTGATTGGAGCACTCAAAGGCTGTACTTTTATTCTGATATTTGAGAGCTGTGCTCTTACTGAACTTTGAAATTCTTTTTGTTCTCATTAATATACAATCACATGCAGAAAATTATGTTATTCTGTCTACCCTCTTCACCAAGTCACCCCAAATCCCAGTTACAGCCGCTCTCCGTCAGCATGTACTAAGATGCTGTAGAATCACTACATGTCTTCTCTGTGTTGTACAGCCCTACCCATGACACCCCACCCTACACATTATACATGCTAATCCTAATGCCCCCATTCTTTTTCCCCGCACTTATTACTCCCTTCCCACAAACCCTACCCAGTCCCTTTCTCTTTGGTAACTGTAGGTCCACTCTCGGGTTCTGTGAGTCTGCTGCTGTCTTTTCCTTCAGTTTTTCTTTGTTATCATACTCCACACATGAGTGAAATCATTTGGTACATGTATTTCTCCGCCTGGCCTATTTGACTGAGCATAATACCCTCGAGCTCCATCCACGTTATTGCAAATGATAGGATTCGTTTTCTTCTTATGGCTGCTTACTGCACTTTTTAAACTGGATTTCATTCTTCTTTTTTGTTTGTAGTTTTGCAATGTGCTTTCACCATTGCTCTCCTTGTTTTGAGCAGTAGCTTTGTGCTAATCGATATGTACCTATATCTATCTATCTTTCTGTCTATCTATTTATCAATCACTCAATCAATCATCCTTTTGTCTGTCCATCTGTCCATGTGTGCAGAACAGTTAACCATATACCCTATATCACTTTCCTACACTATGCTCCCCAAAATCCTGCAAAGTATCTAGGCTGCAGAGGGAGCACTGGGTTCACCGAGACACTTGCAGTTCGAGTCGGCCGCGTGTACCTACAAAACCATGGAATGGTTGTGCTGGGACTTGAACCCGTGTCTCTATCCTCTGTCCTCTTTCATCTCCTTCTAACTTGCTGTCTGTATTTAGCCACATTCATTGACTAAGGGCTCCCTGAAGATCTCAAGTATCATTCCTCTGAGCCTGTTATCGACAGAAAAGTCAACTTGTTGCTTCGCTCACCACCATGTTTGAAGGACATCAACGTGATCACCGCCGATAGGACGGAGGGTCAAAAAAAAAGGAACACCAATTTCTAGACAGGAGCAGTTGGGAGCTAACAGTGTATTGTGGAGTGACGTGTTTATTTGAGTGTCCAAACTTCCCTCTTTAGGTGGTTATTAGATTTTCACATTCGTGAACATCATAAAATCCACTGATTTCAAAGGCCCAGATGCTTATTATTACAGCAACTCAGATGTTGAGGTGAGAGAAAATGAGAAGTATGTTGCTGCACCACTAAATCTATGGCTGGGAACTGTTGAAACCAAACAAAAAGAATTCACGGTGGCCAGATAGGGCTATTTTCTGCTGACTGTCTCTGGGGACTCAAACAGAATCCATTTGCTTGATTGTTTGATTTTCCGTTTCATTCGTGTAGGGTACTTGTCCAAACACCTTCGGCTTGTAGTTTGTCTGTGTCCTTGGATCTCAAGTGAGTCTCCTGTAAGTAAGCACGTAGGTGTCTTGAGTATTCATCCCTTCTTTTATCCCTGTGTCTTTTGTTTGCAGCACTCAGTGCCTGACCTTTTATTCTGATGATTCAGAGCTGTGCACTTATTGCACTTAAAGAATATTTTTTATCATTAATCTACAATCACGTGAAGAACATTGTGTGTACTATGTTCCCCCCTTCACCAAGTCCCCCCGAAAAACCTCTTCAGTCACTGTCGATCCGCGTAGTTGGATGCTGTAGACCCCTTCAACATGTAACCCACAAAAGTCCCCGTTACTGTCACTGTCCATCAGTGAGTAGTAAGATGCTATATGATCTCTACTAGTCTTCTCTGTGTTGTACAGTACTTCCCATGCACACCCGACCCCGAGCATTACACATGCTAAACTTAATGCCCCCATTCTTTCTCCCCACACTTATCCCTCCCTTCAGACTCACCCTGCCCAGTCCTTTTTCCTTTGGTTACTTTTAGTCAACTCTCGGGTTCTGTGAGTCTGCTGCTGTTTTTTTACTTCAGTTTTTCTTTGTTGTTATACTAAACACATGAGTGAAATCACTTGGTACTTGCCTTTATCCGCCTGCCCTATTTTTCTGAACATACTACCGTCTTGCTCCATTCACGTCATTGCAAATGGTAGTATTTGTTTTCTTCTTAAGGCTGCTTACTGCACTTTTTAAACTGGATTTCATTCTTCCTTTTTGTTTGTAGTTCAGCTATGTTATTCACCATTCAACTCCTGGTTATGAACAATAGCTTTGTGTCAATCGACATGTATCTGTATCTATCTATATAAAAGGTCTGTCTGTCTATCTATGTATCTATGTATGTATATATCTGTGTATCTATGTATCTATCTATGTATCTATCTATCTATCTTCTTTTCATCTATCTATGATGTCTATCATCTATTAATCTATGTAACTATCTATCTCTCTTTCACCTGTCATCTACCTATCTATCTATGAAACAATCATCTTTTTGTCTGCCCATCTATCCTTATGTACAGAACAGTTAACAACATAGCCTATGTCTCTTAACTACATTATGCTTCCAGAAACCTTGCAAGGTAACTAAGCCATAAGGAGAGCACTGTGTTCACCGATACGCTTTCAGGTAGAGTCAGCAGAGTGTGCTTACAAAACCAGTAAATGGAGGTGAAAGGACTTGAACTTGTATCTTTGTCCTCTGTCCTCTTATACTTCCTGCTCGCTTGTTGACTTTATTTAGCCACATTCAGTGAGTAAGTGATCCCTGAAGACCACAAGTATCCTTCGTCTGGGCCTGTTGTCGACAGAAGTGTGTACTTGGACCTTTGCACACCACCATGTTTGAGGGACTTTGGCGTGATCACTGCTGATAGGTGGAAGGACAAATATGAATTAACACCTATTTCTGGACAGGAGCAGTTGGGAACAAAGAGTGTGTTGTGGAGTGAAGTGTTTATTTGAGTGTCCAAACTTCCCTCTTTAGGTGGTTATTACTTCTTTACATTCGTGAACATCATAAAAAGCAATGATTATAAATGCCCAGACGCATATTATTACAGCAATTCATTTGTTGAGGTGAGAGGAAATGAGAAGGAAGTTGCTGCACCACTAAATCTATGCCTGAGCACTGCTGAATCCAAACAAAAAGAATTCACGGTGGCTAGATAGGGCTATTTTCTACTGACTCTCTCTGGGGTCCAAAACAGAATCCATTTCTTTCTTTGTTTCTCTGTTTCACTTGTGTAGGGTACCTGTCCCCGCCCCTTCAGCTTGTAGTTTGTCTGTGTCCTTGGATCTCAAGTGAGTCTCCAGTAAGGGAGCACGTAGGTGGTCTTGAGTTTTCATCAGTTCTTCTAACCCTGTGTCTTTTGATTGGAGCACTCAAAGGCTGTACTTTTATTCTGATATTTGAGAGCTGTGCTCTTACTGCACTTTGAAATTCTTTTTGTTCTCATTAATATACAATCACATGCAGAAAATTATGTTATTCTGTCTACCCTCTTCACCAAGTCACCCCAAATCCCAGTTACAGCCGCTCTCCGTCAGCATGTACTAAGATGCTGTAGAATCACTACATGTCTTCTCTGTGTTGTACAGCCCTACCCATGACACCCCACCCTACACATTATACATGCTAATCCTAATGCCCCCATTCTTTTTCCCCGCACTTATTACTCCCTTCCCACAAACCCTACCCAGTCCCTTTCTCTTTGGTAACTGTAGGTCCACTCTCGGGTTCTGTGAGTCTGCTGCTGTCTTTTCCTTCAGTTTTTATTTGTTATCATACTCCACACATGAGTGAAATCATTTGGTACATGTATTTCTCCGCCTGGCCTATTTGACTGAGCATAATACCCTCGAGCTCCATCCACGTTATTGCAAATGATAGGATTCGTTTTCTTCTTATGGCTGCTTACTGCACTTTTTAAACTGGATTTCATTCTTCTTTTTTGTTTGTAGTTTTGCAATGTGCTTTCACCATTGCTCTCCTTGTTTTGAGCAGTAGCTTTGTGCTAATCGATATGTACCTATATCTATCTATCTTTCTGTCTATCTATTTATCAATCACTCAATCAATCATCCTTTTGTCTGTCCATCTGTCCATGTGTGAAGAACAGTTAACCATATACCCTATATCACTTTCCTACACTATGCTCCCCAAAATCCTGCAAAGTATCTAGGCTGCAGAGGGAGCACTGGGTTCACCGAGACACTTGCAGTTCGAGTCGGCCGCGTGTACCTACAAAACCAGGGAATGGTTGTGCTGGGACTTGAACCCGTGTCTCTATCCTCTGTCCTCTTTCATCTCCTTCTAACTTGCTGTCTGTATTTAGCCACATTCATTGACTAAGGGCTCCCTGAAGATCTCAAGTATCATTCCTCTGGGCCTGTTGTCGACAGAAAAGTCAACTTGTTGCTTCACTCACCACCATGTTTGAAGGACATCAGCGTGATCACCGCCGATAGGACGGAGGGTCAAATAAAAAGGAACACCAATTTCTAGACAGGAGCAGTTGGGAGCTAACAGTGTATTGTGGAGTGACGTGTTTATTTGAGTGTCCAAACTTCCCTCTTTAGGTGGTTATTAGATTTTCACATTCGTGAACATCATAAAATCCACTGATTTCAAAGGCCCAGATGCTTATTATTACAGCAACTCAGATGTTGAGGTGAGAGAAAATGAGAAGTATGTTGCTGCACCACTAAATCTATGGCTGGGAACTGTTGAAACCAAACAAAAAGAATTCACGGTGGCCAGATAGGGCTATTTTCTGCTGACTGTCTCTGGGGACTCAAACAGAATCCATTTGCTTGATTGTTTGATTTTCCGTTTCACTCGTGTAGGGTAATTGTCCAAACACCTTCGGCTTGTAGTTTGTCTGTGTCCTTGGATCTCAAGTGAGTCTCCTGTAAGTAAGCACGTAGGTGTCTTGAGTTTTCATCCCTTCTTTTATCCCTGTGTCTTTTGTTTGCAGCACTCAGTGCCTGACCTTTTATTCTGATGATTCAGAGCTGTGCACTTATTGCACTTAAAGAATATTTTTTATCATTAATCTACAATCACGTGAAGAACATTATGTTTACTATGCTCCCCCCTTCACCAAGTCCCCCCGAAAAACCTCTTCAGTCACTGTCGATCCGCATAGTTGGATGCTGTAGACCCCTTCAACATGTCCCCCCCAAAAGTCCCCGTTACTGTCACTGTCCATCAGTGAGTAGTAAGATGCTATATGATCTCTACTAGTCTTCTCTGTGTTGTACAGTACTCCCCATGCACACCCGACCCCGCGCATTATACATGCTAAACTTAATGCCCCCATTCTTTCTCCCCACACTTATCCCTCCCTTCAGACTCACCCTGCCCAGTCCTTTTTCCTTTGGTTACTTTTAGTCAACTCTCGGGTTCTGTGAGTCTGCTGCTGTTTTTTTACTTCAGTTTTTCTTTGTTGTTATACTCCACACATGAGTGAAATCACTTGGTACTTGCCTTTATCCGCCTGCCCTATTTTTCTGAACATACTACCGTCTTGCTCCATCCACGTCATTGCAAATGGTAGTATTTGTTTTCTTCTTAAGGCTGCTTACTGCACTTTTTAAACTGGATTTCATTCTTCCTATTTGTTGTAGTTTAGCTATGTTATTCACCATTCAACTCATGGTTATGAACAATAGCTTTGTGTCAATCGACATGTATCTGTATCTATCTATATAAAAGGTCTGTCTGTCTATCTATGTATCTATGTATGTATATATCTATGTATCTATGTGTCTATCTATGTATCTATCTATCTATCTTCCTATCATCTATGTATGATGTCTATCATCTATTAATCTATGTACCTATCTATCTCTCTTTCACCTGTCGTCTGTCTACCTATCTATCTATGAAACAATCATCTTTTTGTCTGCCCATCTATCCTTATGTACAGAACAGTTAACAACATAGCCTATGTCTCTTCCCTACATTATGCTTCCAGAAACCTTGCAAGGTAACTAAGCCATAAGGAGAGCACTGTGTTCACCGATACGCTTTCAGGTAGAGTCAGCAGAGTGTGCTTACAAAACCAGTAAATGGAGGTGAAAGGACTTGAACCCGTATCTTTGTCCTCTGTCCTCTTATACTTCCTGCTCGCTTGTTGACTTTATTTAGCCACATTCAGTGGGTAAGTGATCCCTGAAGACCACAAGTATCCTTCGTCTGGGCCTGTTGTCG
Organism: Manis pentadactyla; assembly: GCF_030020395.1. Taxonomy (NCBI): domain Eukaryota; kingdom Metazoa; phylum Chordata; class Mammalia; order Pholidota; family Manidae; genus Manis; species Manis pentadactyla. Next base: position 162,701,756 of record NC_080038.1, on the reverse strand, counting down.
ACAG